>NC_056731.1:682747918-682857918 GCF_019279795.1 Protopterus annectens
CTTACTGCTGTGAGGGAAAGGTTAGTTTGCTTTTTTTGTGGTATTACTTCATTGCCTTTTTCTATTTTGAATACTGTGATTTGTTTTATTTTCCTTGTGTTTTACTTGTATTCTTCTTTTAACTGCATATTAAAACTTGAAAAGAAACCACAGCTCTGTCTCTTTTGATTCAGGTAGAAATTGGTGCAGGTCAACAGAACAGGTCAGTTAAGGTTAATCATCTGTGAACTGAGTGGAGGGAGCTAGGAACTAATCCTTCTTTTTAAGAGGGAAAATACAACTTTTCCGAGCTTTACTAGAAAGGTTCTCTCAGACTTTGCTACACTTTGCTCTGAGGTAAAGTTAGTTTACTTTTTATTTGTTGTATTACTTTATTGCCTTTTTATATTTTACATACTG
Organism: Protopterus annectens; assembly: GCF_019279795.1. Classification (NCBI taxonomy): domain Eukaryota; kingdom Metazoa; phylum Chordata; order Ceratodontiformes; family Protopteridae; genus Protopterus; species Protopterus annectens. The sequence continues at coordinate 682,748,318 of NC_056731.1, forward strand.
TGATTTGTTTTATTAGCCTTGTATTCTGCTTTAACTGCATATTAAAACTTGAAACCATACCACAGTTCTGTCTCTTGTGAGTCAGGCAGAAATTAGTACAGGTCAATAGAAAAGGTCAGTTAAGATTAATCTTCTGTGAATTGAGAGAGTGGAGCTAGGAACTAAACCTTCTATTTAATGGGGAAAATAAAACATTTCAGAGCTTTACTAAAAAGGCTCACCCAGACTCTGCTACACCTTGCTGTGAGGGAATGGTTGTTTTACTTTTTATTTGTTGCATTACGTTATTGCCTTTTTCTATTTTGAATACTGTGACTTGTTTTATTTACCTTGTGTTTTTCTTGTATTCTGCTTTTAACTGCATCTTAAAACTTGTAAAGAGACCATAGCTCTGTCTCTTGTAAGTCAGACAGAAGTTAGTACATGTCAATGGAACCGGTCAGTTAAGGTTAATAATATGTGAACTGTGGGAGTTATCTAGTAACTAAGCCTTCTATTTAAGGTAAAATAAAACATTTCAGAGGTTTACTAGAAAGGCTCACTCAGACTCTGCTACACTTTGCAGTGATGGAAAGATTAGTTTGCTGTTTGATTTGTTGTATTACTTTATTGTCTTTTTCTATTTGGAATACTGTGATTTGTTTTGTTTACCTTGTGTTTAACTTGTATTCTGCTTTTATCTGCATATTAAAACTTGAAAAGAGACCACTGCTCTGTCTCTTGTGAGTAAGGCAGAAATTAGCACAGATCAATAGAACAGGTTAATTAAGGTAAATCATCTGTGAACTGAGTGTATGGAGCTAGTAACTAGACCTTCTATTTAAAGGGTAAAATAAAACATTTCAGAGCTCGAATAAAAAGGTTCACTCAGACTGTTCTACATTTTGCTGTAAGAGAAAGGTTAGTTTACTTTTTATTTGGTGTATTACTTTATTGACTTTTTCTGTTTTGAATACTGTGATTTTTTTTATTTACCTTGTATTTTAGTTGCAGTCTGCGTTTAACTGCATATAAAAACTTAAAAATAAACCACAGCTCTATCTCTTGTGAATCAGGCAGAAATTAATACTGGTCACTAGAACAGGTCAGTTAAGTTTAATCATCTGTCAACTGAGGGAAGGGAGCTAGGAACTGAACCTTCAATTTAATGGGTAAAATAAAACATTTCAAAGCTTTACTTAAATGGCTCACCCAGACTCTGCTACACTTTGCTCTGAAAAAAAGGTTAGTTTGCTTTTTATTTGTTGTATTACTTTATTGTCTTTTTCTATTTTAAATACTGTGATTTGTTTTATTTCCCCTGTGTTTTACTTGTATTCTGCATTAACTGCATATTAAAACTTGAAAAGAGACCACAGCTCTGTCTCTTGTGAGTCAGGCAGAAATTAGTACTTGTCAATAGAACAGGTCAGTTAAGGTTAATCATCTGTTAACTGAGGGTGTGAGCTAGGAACTAAACCTTCTAGTTAAGGGGTAAAATAAAACATTTCATAGCTTTACCAGAAAGGCTGACTCAGACTCTGTTACACTTTGCTGTGAGGGAAAGATTAGTTTGCTGTTTGATTTGTTGTATTACTTTATTGCCTTTTTTGTTTTGAATACTGTGATTTGTTTTATTTACCTTATGTTTTACCTGTATTCTGCTTTAAACTGCATATTAAAACTTAAAAAGAGACAACAGCTCTGTCTCGTGTGAGTCAGGCAGAAATGAGTACAGGTCAAAACAACAGTTCAATTAAGTAAAATCATCTGTGAACTGAGTGGATGGAGCTAGGAATGAAACCTTCTATTTTAGGGGTTAAATAAAACATTTCATAGCTTTACCAGAAAGGCTAACTCAGACTCTGCTACACTTTGCTGTGAGAGAACGATTAGCTTGCTGTTTGATTTGTTGTATTACTTTATTGACTTTTTCTATTTTTAATACTGTGATTTTTATTTACCTTGTATTTTAGTTGCATTCTGCGTTTAACTGCATATTAAAACTTAAAAAGAAACCACAGCTCTATCTCTTGTGAATCAGGCAGAAATTAGTACAGGTCACTAGAACAGGTAAGTTAAGGTTAATCATCTGTGAACTGAGGGAATGGAGCTAGGAAATAAACCTTCTATTTAAGGGGTAAAATAAAACATTTCAGAACTTTACTAGAAAGGCTCACACAGACTATGCTGCACTTTGCTGTCAGTGAAAGGTTAGTTTACTTTTTATTGTTGTATTACTTTATTGCCTTTTTCTATTTTGAATACTGTGATTTGTTTTATTTACCTTGTGTTTTACTTGTATTATGTTTTTAACTGCATATTAAAACTTGAAAAGTGACCACATCTCTGTCTCTTGTGAGTCAGGCAGAAATTAGTACAGGTCAATAGAACAGGTCAGTTAAGGTTACTCATCTAACTGATGGGTGGAGCTAGGAGCTAAACCTTCTATTTAAGGGGTAAAATAAAATATTTCAGAGCTTTACTAGAAAGGCTCACTCAGACTGTGCTACACTTTACTGTAAGGGAAAGGTTAGTTCACTTTTTGATTTGTTGTATTACTTTATTGCCTTTTTCTACTTTGAATACTGTGATTTGTTTTTTACCTTGTGTTTTACCTGTATTCTGCTTTTAAATGCATATTAAAACTTGAAAAGAGACCACAGCTCTGTATCTTGTGAGTCACACAGAAATTAGTAAAGGTCAATAGAACAGGTCAGTTAAGGTAAATCATCTGTGAAATGAGGGGGTGGAGCTAGGAACTAAACCTTCTATTTAAAAGGTAAAATAAAACATTTTAGAGCTTTACTAAAAAGGCTTACCCAGACTCTGCTACACTTTGCTGCGAGGGAAAGGTTAGTTTGCTTTTTATTTGTTGTATTACTTTATTGCCTTTTTCTATTTTGAATACTGTGATTTGTTTTATTTACCTTGTGTTTTACTTGTATTCTGCTTTTAACTGCATATTAAAACTTGAAAAGAGACCACAGCTCTAGCTCTTGTGCATCAGGCAGAAATTAGTACAGGCCAATAAAACAGATAAGTTAAGGTTAATCATCTGTGAACTGAGGGGTGGAGCTAGGATCTAAACCTTCTATTTAAGGGGTAAAATAAAACATTTCATCCCTTTACTCGAAAGGCTCACCAAGACGCTGCTACACTTTGCTGTGAGAGAAAGGTTAGTTTGCTTTTTATTTGTTGTATTACTTTGTTGCTTTGTTCTATTTGAAATACTATGATTTTTTTATTTACCTTGTGTTTTAGTTGTATTCTGCTTTTAACTGCATATTAAAACTTGAAAACAGACCACAGCTCTGTCTCTTGTGAGTCAGGCAGAAATTAGTACAGTTCAATTGAACAGGTCAGTTAAGGATAATCATCTGTGAACTGAGAGGGTGGAGCTAGAACCTAAGCCTTCTGCTTAAGTGGTAAAATAAAACATTTCAGAGCTTTACTAGAAAACATCATTCAGAGTCTGCTACACTTCGCTGTGAGGGAAAGGTTAGATTGCTTTTTATTTGTTGTATTACTTTATTGCCTTTTTCTATTTTGAATGCTGTGATTTGTTTTATTTACTTTGTGTTTTACCTGTATTCTGCTTTTAAATGCATATAAAACTTGAAAAGAGACCACAGCTCTGTCTCTTGTGTTTCTCGCAGAAATTACTACAGGTCAATAGAACAGGTCAATTAAGGTAAATCATCTGTGAACTGCGGGGATGGAGCTAGGAACTGAACCTTCTATTAAGGGGTAAAATAAAACATTTCAGAGATTTACTAAAAAGGCTCACCCAGACTCCGCTACACTTTGCTGTGAGGGAAAGATTTGTTTACTTTTTATTTGTTGTATTACTTTATTGACATTTTCTCTTTTGAATAAATACTCTGATTTGTTTTATTTTAATTGTGTTTTACTTGTATTCTGCTTTTAACTGCATATTAAAACTTGAAAAGAAACCACAGCTCTGTCTCTTGTGAGTCAGGCAGAAATTAGTACAGGTCACTAGAACAGGTAAGTTAAGGTAATCATCTGTGAACTGAGGGGGTGGAGCTAAGAACTAAACCTTCTATTTAAGAGGTACAATAAAACATTTCAGAGCTTTACTAGAAAGGCTCACCCAGACTCTGCTACACTTTGCTGTGAGGGAAAAGTTAATTTGTTTTTTATTTGTTGTATTACTTTATTGTTTTTTTCTATTTTGAATACTGTGATTTTTTTATTTACCTTGTGTTTTACTCGTATTCTGATTTTAACTGCATCTTAAAACTTGTAAAGAGACCATAGCTCTGTCTCTTGTAAGTCAGACAGAAGTTAGTACATGTCAATAGAACAGGTCAGTTAAGGTTAATCATATGTGAACTGTGGGAGTTATCTAGGAACTAAGCCTTCTATTTAAGGTAAAATAAAACATTTCAGAGCTTTACTAGGAAGGCTCACTCAGACTCTGCTACACTTTGCAGTGATGGAAAGATTAGTTTGCTGTTTGATTTGTTGTATTACTTTATTATCTTTTTCTATTTGGAATACTGTGATTTGTTTTATTTACCTTGTGTTTTACTTGTATTCTGCTTTTAACTGCATATTAAAACTTGAAAAAAGATCACAACTCTGTTTCTTGTTAGTCAGGCAGAAGTTAATAAATATCAATAGAACAGGTCAGTAAAGGTTAATCATCTGTGAACTGAGGGGGTGAAAATTGGATCTAAACCTTCTATTTCAGTGCTAAAATTAAACATTGTACAGCTTTACTAAAAAGGCTCACCCAGACTTTGCTACACTTTGCTGTGAGGGAAAGGTTAGCTTACTTTTTATTTGTTGTTTTACTTTATTGCCTTTTTCTATGCTGAATACTGTGATTAGTTTTATTTACCTTGTGTTTTACTTGTATTGTGCTTTTAACTGCATATTACATCTTGAAAATAGATCACAGCTCTGTCTTGTGTGAGTCAGGCAGAAATTAATACAGGTCAATAGAACAGGTAAGTTAAGGTTAATCTTCTGTGAACTGAGTGAGTGGAGCTAGGAACTAAACCTTCTGTTTAGGGTATAAAATAAAACATTTCAGAGCTTTACTAGAAAGGCTCACCCAGACTCTGCTACACTTTGCTGTGAGGGAAAGCTTTGTTTGCTTTTTATTTGTAGTAATACTTTATTGCCTTTTACTGTTTTGAATACTGTAATTTGTTTTATTTATCTTGTGTTTTATTTGTGTTCTGCTTTTAACTGCATATTAAAACTTGAAAATAGATCACAGCTCTGTTTCTTGTTTGTCAGGCAGAAGTTAATAAATGTCAATAGAACAGGTCAGTAAAGGTTAATCATCTGTGAACTGAGGGGGTGGAGATAGGATCTAGACCTTCTATTTAAGGGGTAAAATTAAAAATTTCAGAGCTTTACAAGAAAGGCTCACACAGACTCTGCTACACTTTGCTGTGAGGGAAAGGGTAGTTTGCTGTTTATTTCTTGTATTAGTTTATTTAATTTTTCTATTTTCAGTACTGTGATTTGTTTTATTTACCTTGTGTTTTACTTGCATTCCACTTTTCACTGCATATTAAAACTTGAAAAGAGACCACAGCTCTGTTTCTTGTCAGTCAGGCAGAATTTTTCCCCACTCTCCCACCCAATTACTTTAGTGTTCTTAAACACCACTGTCTTTCTACTTGCCTTCCCCTTATGTTAATTTGACCATATATCTCATTTCCTCTCTGGTTCTACTGGGTTGTGTGAGTTAGCAGCACAAAATTATAATTTTTGTTAAATCCCTCCCCTTCAACTATTTACATTTATTGACCATTCTACTGTATTCCATAGTACCTGAATACAAAAGTGACCACTCCCTTTCAATCTATCTTGCTGTTTTAAAATAGTGACTATTCACTAAAACTTAACTTTTTAGACAGGTAAAACTTAAGTTACCTACTTTCACATCTAACTCCTCTAATGTACTCTGCAGTGTTTAGGATAAACTATTTTTTTCATCTTCCCTTTAAGCATCCCTGTGACTACACTTGCTTTAAATCCTGCTGTAAAGTATTAGGAAGTCGTAAACTGATACAACCACTCAACTCTCCCTGTTAATAAGGAGAAATTAATTGTAGACACTAAACAGCCTATAATTGCCAAGTACCTTCCTAAGGTAGGGGAAAACAGCTCTTGTACTTTACGGAAAAAAAAAGAACCAAACCAGGCATGTATAAGGGTCAGCTTCCGGTTATTTCTCCTGCCCACCTGGTGAATCTGCACATACTGGGGCAATGCAGCAATTGCCTCATGTACACAGACAACCCTCTCCTCCTACCACCCAGCACTACAACCTGTGAGAGATGCACTTATATAGCCAAACTGGAAGCAAAGCTCTCTCCACCCAAGATTGTGCTAGACAGTCAAGAGGAGAAGGATAACACCCGCACTACACCTCAAGCAACACATAGCCCTTCTAAATCCACACCACCAACACCCACACCCCACACTTAGCAACACATATGTGGATGCCCTTAACATTAACCTGCCCAAGCAACAAGGACCTCTGAAGGTGAAACGCAAACAAAGACCAATCACAACCAAAGTGTCACATAGCTCACAATGACAGTGTGCCACCCAACAGCAGCCCCTAAGGCAAGACAACGTACCCAAAACTTTAGTCATAGGTGACTCTATAGTCAGGCACACTGATGTCCCATTCAACAGGCTGAACAAGGAGAAAATTACAGTCAGCTGCCTGTCAGGTGCCAGGATTCGCCACATAATGCATGCACTCAAGTCTCTCCACAACATGTACAAATATGAGTCTGTCATTGTCCATGTTGGAATGAATGACTTCAGATTTACCTCCCTGGACTACTAGAAAAGAGACATGGAAGAGGTCTTGGATCATGTGGCCCAGGCAGGTATGACCCTAGCCTTGAGTAGCATCCTGCCTTCGCCCAGAATTATATCAGAGTATAAGGACAAATAATTGACTTCAACAATTGGCTAAGCTTCTGGTGTCATTCAAAGGAGATCCAGTATCTGTCTGCCTGGGAAAACATGACTGACAGACCATGATGCTTTGCCAGAGATGGTCTGCACCTGTCGCCCCTGGGATTCAGGTTACTGGCTGAGGCTCTTGCCACCCCTATAGTGCATTTTTTAGGCAAAGTTCAAAGGACAAAACCACCACCAAAACAGGTACAAGCATGCAGAATCTGAAGGTAATGCTTCTCAATGCTAGAAGTCTAAACCTCAAAATGCACTCTCTGGAGGCACTCCTAAAAATGGAGAACATCGATATCTGTGCAGTAACTGAGACCTGGTTCAAGGATCCAGAGAGCACCCCTGCAATACCAGGCTACAACTCTTACCATACTTTTTGGCCACCGAACCAGGACTGAAACACTAAAGGTGGAGGAGTGTCCATATTCACCAAGGATATTCACAACATCAGGCTAGTTGCCCAACACAATGTGTCTGAAATTCTCCAGGTGCAACTATCACCAGGTAAGACTGCAATCCAAAGTATAGCTTACTGCAGATCCCCCACCATGCCCCAAGATTCTCACTACACCTTTCTAAACATACTGGAAAATATTAAGATACAACCAAACACCCTAATACTGGATGATTTCAACTACCCTGCCATTAACTCAGAAATCTGCTCGTGTACCAACATCTTTGCCCAATGGTTCTTGGAATTCATAAATTAATCAACTAATCCTTAGTCCCACCAGGGACTCCAATATCCTAGACCTGGTCAGTATGGGAAATCGATGCTCCACACCTATGGTCACCCCCTTGTTGGTCAGGTCTGACCATAACTAATCACCCTTGACATCCGCATCCCACCCCCACTCCCCAGTAAGGAAACCTCTGTAAAAAAACTTCTCCAAAGCCATCTTCATGCTATTCAAGTCAGAAGTGACAAACTTCATGACACCCATGCAGATGGGAACTGAAAGTTTGACTGCTGAATCCTACACTAAGGCACTGTATGAGCACATCCACTCATGAATGAATCGTGCCATCCCCTATAGAACCAAGATGCTCTCCTCCAAAAAAATGAAGCCAATCTGGTGGTTCCTTGCCATAAACAAACTTTACAACAAAATGAAGAAACTGTTGCAGAAAAGAGGAAATCCCCAGGATGCAAAAAAACTCCCTTACCAGCCTCAGTAAGAAGCTGAGATATCTCATAAAATTCTCCAAAGCTAGTTACGAAAATAAAATTGCCAAAGATTCCAAAGACAACCACAAGGCATTCTGTAGCTATGTCTAGAATCTAAATGGCAATGCTCAGATCTGCTCTGAGCTACATCAGAATGGCATTAAATATACTGCTACCAAGGATATTGTCAATATCCTGGTAGATCGAGTCAGTGCAAACTTCAGCCCCTCTCACCCCCTAAAGGGCCCACCTCAATACCAAAAGATTACCAAATTACAGTAATAACAGCCACACAGTTAAAAAATGCACTCTCCAAAGCTAAGAATACAGCATCCATGGGACCAAACGACATCCCAGGCTGTGTACTACATGAACTACAAAATGAACTGGCACCTCACCTAAGTGCCATGTTTAATCATAGCCTCACCTCAGGCTTTGTGCCCACTGAGTGGTGCACAGCTACAGTTATCCCACTCCAAAAGGGGGGATCCACCTTGGATCCCGGGAACTACTGCCCCATCAGTCTGACAAGCCTGATCTGTAAGGCCATGGAATGTATTATCATGGAACTTATAAATAAAGGCATTGGCAAACTTCAAACATTGGACCCTACCCAGCTTGGGCTTGCGAAGGGCCAATCTTGTCTTTTGAACCTGATTGACTTCTTCTAATCAGTCTCTAGAGCCATGGACAAGGGTAAGGTGGTCCAAACAGCCTATCTGGACCTCGCCAAGGCCTTTAACGCCATCCCTCATTCTGGAATCATAGATAAACTTACTAAGCTGGGCATTAATCCCTATGTCACTCGATGGGTTGCCAACTGGCTTACTGATAGAACCCATACTGTAAAAGTAGCTGACTCCAAATTCAGCTCCAGACAAGTGACAAGTGGAGTACCTCAGGGTTCAGTCCTGGGACCGCTCTTGTTTGGCATCTACTTCTTTGAAGTACAGGCCAACACTAAGGGACTCTGGCTAACAAAGTTTGCAGATGAATGCCAACTGGGAGCCATTATTGAATCCCCAAATTATATGGATATTCTACAAAAGGGCCTTACAGAAACAGATGCTTGGTACCAGAGCCATGGGCTGAAGCTCAATGCCAAGAAAAGTATAGTTATCCCCTTTGGGAAAAAACATGTACCCATGAATTACCACATAGGTGGCAGTACACTAAACACTGAAAGTGTGATAAGAGACTTAGGGACACAGGTGGACAGTGGTCTCACCTTCGATAACCACATTGTTACAGCAATCAGGAAATCCTTCTATGTGGCATACCTCATCACTAAGGGCTTTTCATCCAGAAAAAAAAGGTAATTGTCCCACTGTACTCATTCCTCATTAGAACCATTGTAGAATACAACGCCCGATTTGGTATGTACCTCTCAAGACATCTGCAACAACTGGAAAGACCACAGAAATACCTCACTAAAAAGAATTACAGGTCGAAAGCAGATGCCCTATGCTGACCGTCAAAAAAAACTCCACTTATACTCTGTCGCATATTGTCTACTCAGAGTCGATCTCTGCTTAACATACAAGGCCATGTCAAACACAGAGCTGTTGAACATGCTACACTTAAAGAAATCCCAATCCCTCAGAGACACACGCTCCAGGGATCTAAACCTTGTCATCACAATGAACAAACCATGCTGGTTGGATAGGTTCCTGACCAAGAGACTACCCAGACTCTGGAATAGACTGCCCATACATGTCATGCAGAAAGTCACTTTGGCCATCGTCAAAAGGAACCTTGATGATTGGATGGGAGATAGGAAATTCACCCCGGGGATCATATCAGTCACCCTGGTAGACAGGGGTCCAGGGAAGTAAATACTGTGGGGAGAAATAGCCTTGTATAGGCCCTAGGGCTGATAGCTTACTACTAATCTATGAACCTATGAGAAGACATAGCATGTGCTAATATGTGATTTAGCTTATCAAAACTATCAGACATACAAGACATACACTCCAAGAGTTCATGACACAACGTCTACATTATCTGTTCTAACTCTGACATGGTTGTGGTGGTATTAGCTGTGCCACTGTGATGGCTCAGCACATATGTTGTGGCACAGCTATTTACACAGATTGTTCTTAGGGGAGTGTGGTAACCATGTTTCCTATGAGAACTAATGTGTGTGTACCCTTTGGCCTGTGGAGGTTCTGATAGATTCTAACAACTGTCCTGTAGGGGATTTCACACATCTCTGACTACAAGCTTCCCAGTAACCTGTCCTCCATGTGTGTTGTGCATCTCCTGGATGTCCAAAAGAAGAGAATCTATGTCCTTGGTGTGTGGAAAGGATCCAGTGGTCACATTCATATGTCCCTCACATACAATGTAACTCCATGGCTCTGACAGCTTATCCCTGCCATGTTCAGAGTTGGTTATACTCCAACATCAGGCACTGGCAGTTCTCCAGTGGTACTGCCAGATAGAAAATCATCTGTGAACACAGCAAACCACAATACCCTGTGTAAAAATAACCTGGCACCAGAAACAAGCATCAGCTTCAGATGTAGTAGTAGTAGTTTGCAAACCAGATATATAAATACCATACCTCACACAGGTGCAGTAGAAGTTGAATCTCCACTATTTATGTATAACCCAAAGCAGACAACAGAACTAAGCTGGCCAGTGGGTACCGTGACAAGGTAAACTGGCTATAATGTTATGGAGACGTACTGCTACATACATGGCATTTCTCCAATATATATTCTTGGTGCACAATGAAGCTATACCTCATTGACCACCACGACATTATGGGACCATGACAAAGCATCAATTCTTCTGACAGAGGCCAGAAATTCCTTAGTATCCATCAGAGGTTGCTCAATCAATGGCCCACCTCCCACTAACCTATTTTCTCATCCTAGGCAAACAATTGTTTTCTCTGCAGCATGAGTAATGTCATTGGCCCTGTGGTGGACCATTTCACAAGTATGGTCCTGACCACCTACAGCATTTATATCCACCAGAAAATCTTTCCAGGCAAGGTCTTAGTAGGCATGGTCAGCAGTATTCTGCCCAATGAGCTATTGGTCATAGAGACAGAAGGCCTGCAGTAGCACCTCATTCTCTGTCTCTGAGAACTTGACTTTTAAGTGTTACTTTCTCAGCAGAATATCTGTTCTTCCTTCTCTTGTCCTTAGCAGGCATTGCTGTGCAGGCATGGAAAACAGTGGGTATTAACATCATGGTAGTGACAGATTCAACCAACCCCTTACCACTCTTTCTTCCTTGTCTGTATATCATTCGGCTAGTGTGCCTGATACCCATACATGCCTATCAAGATAGTTTATACATTGCCAGACCCATAACACTACTGACAATATTTCTCCCACATCCAAAACCCCTAAGATTTCCAGTCTCCACACTGACATGACTGTTTTCCTGTCATTCTGAAAATCATTTACGCATGTGATATAGTTATAAGCTATATACCATGGAATTTGTTTGACACAGGATCTCAGTACAAGGCAGGCTTGAATTTCTTCACATGTGCTCTGAGTACTTGATTCTGGATGTGTTTCCCATTAGGCCTAACATTCCTTCAGCTCAACATTTGTCTTAGACCCCTAGTAGTACTCTCCTTTCCCGGTTCAACAACTGATAAAACTACTGTCAGAAGTACTGCATTATGTACTTTAGTGAAACAGGTAAATGTAGCTGTACTTGTAAGATAGAAACTGAAAATGTTCTATTTATTTTATATAAGCTGTAATCCAATACTTTTTAGTAAACAGGTAATAGTCTACTGTAGTGGCTTTTCACCTTACAGCTCTGTGGTTTCTTCTGCAGTATGATGGCACAATGCATTCACTTCATGTTTATATCATGTTAGTTATGTGTCTAGGTGTGTTGATTATGCAAATAAGGGCTGAGGTAATTATTTGCTCTGACTCACTCAATTTGTCTCATGTTTTTCTAAAATTTTGCATTCACTTCTACACATAATCATGCAAATGTCTAGTCACTTATGGGTAGCATTGTCCATGCACTGTTCACCTTATTGCTCCAGTGAGAATATGTAATTCCACATCTTACCTATAGAAATGGAGTCAGTCCACTGCATGGTGTATTCATGGCTTATAAGCCATGGCACACCACAAACACAGTGCTGCCATTTTTTACACCATACAGTCCAATCTACAGATACTGGAATGTGGTACATGTATTTGACAGTCCCATCACAGGTCATGCAACTAAGGAATCCCATGTTGCATGGCAGCTGGTGAACTGGATTACGGGTTTGGCTGCAATGTGGCAGACATATTTCTCTGCTATTTCCGTAACAGAAAATATGCCTGGTAAAGATGAGAATTATGTACCTTGCAGGGCTCAGCAGTGGTACATGGAAGAAATGAAAACTTTCCTCCACTTCCTTCACTGTGACCTCCATCAGGGCCTACTGCAGGAGGGGTATGAGATCTCCAACTATTAAATAGAGGCATGGAATGCTCTCTAAAAACCTGTGACAAGTGCAATAAGAATCCCACATACAGATGAGCAATGCCACCATTGTTACAGTGACCTCAAACAGTGCCATCCTGATCTCCTTGGGGATATGAGGTTGAGGTTACAGTTGTAGCACCAGAGATGTATTGTAAGTAAAATTTGTCTCAAGTTCTAAAACATACTGCTAGTTTGTGGTATCCATGGGTCATACACAAACTTCTTTCTCTCTACATAGCCCAGAAATAATAGTAGAGAATGCACAGCTGTACAGGAGGAGGTCTGAGTGCCTTAGCTTGTGCCAGGATGAATATTCCTACTTTGTACAGTACAGGTTAAAGTATTGATTCATTTCTAAACAGGTATCCATGTTGCAAGAGATTGTGAGTATGTTAAAATCTTCCAGTTGTAATCTGCCACGGCACACTTCATCTTATACTAACAATTCTTAGTTCCATAACTCAAAAGTAACAGTATGTGTGCATGATGCCTTTAGCTTGTGTTTGACTAGAGTCTTCAGGTTGGTTGTGTATGTAGCTCAACACATTAAGGCTTAGGCATTCAGACTGCATGCACTGATTTAAGTGAGGTTACTTTCCACCCTTGATTGTGTACCATGCAATCAGTGGTAATTTTAGGAGGGTGGTTGCAGTAGCTTTGAATTCAATAGCCATAATGCTACAAGAGAAAAATATATGTATGAGCTGTATTTCTTTATTGTATGTGTACTTCTCTCTCTTTCCCACCCTCTTTCTCTCTCTCTCATTTCTGTTATATACACTCTGTTTTCTATCTATACATATCCTCATTTACCGTCCATTTCTCCCAAACACCATTGTTTACCCTCAGTTTGATTTCTCCTTCTACATTGTGCTCTCCCTCTCTCACTGTGTCAGCATCTACCATGTCAGTCTTGTCTATCTTCTGTGATTGTTTGGGTGGTCCTACACCTAACCTATCTTACCTTCCTCTTACTTTTCTTACTTCATTCCTCAACTTACCTTCTCTCCCCTTCTTTTGTATATTTATGCATATAGGATGGGCACCTGACCCACAAGAAATGTTTACCCCATATTCCCACCTCCATTTTGCTCATTCCTTAGATTTTCACCTTATGTCCTACCCTTTGCTTGCTCCCCCATTTTCATTATTTTATTATAATTCCATTTCCACCCTTTAATTTTTTTGTCAAAAAATAAATGAAAACACCACTCAAATGCCTAATTTAAAGCTTATGTGTGACTTTGCCTTCTTGCCACTTCTGTGCATGCATGATCATGCCAATCCTCTTCAAGACACATATGTGAGAGACATTCACTGCTTTCCTTTGTCTTCCCCTGCTGCTAAAACAAAGGGGTATGTGCACTCACTGCAGACCCTTCTGCAGCCACAAAAGGAATCTTTAATGAGTTCCTCATCTCACACTGATTTCCCCTGCTGTTAATGAGCTAGACCTCATTGCACAGATAATGTAAACAGTGGCAGACTGGCTGTGCCTGAACCCACCATTCTTTGAATCCTAGGGTTAGAGTACCTACTTACTAAAATTAAGATAGCTATTTATTGTCAAGATCTAAACTGGTGGTAGCATGGGGAAGATATTCTCCACTTAAAGTACAGCTACTTAGTATTTTCCTGTAGTGCTGAACAAGAAGACTTTGTAATGTTTAATTTCATGGTACTTATCATAAACTATCTGTCAATGTAACTGAGGGTGTTTTGTAACAATAGATTATCTTTTTTTCTAGGATATGACTTTAGCCATTTTTTATCATCTATGCATTAAGATCCAGACTTTTTGATGTAAAAACATGCCTCCCATGTACATGACAGAAATCACTCCCCAGTTCCAAATCAATGCTAATCCATAATTAACTTCTTCAGTCTGATTACAAATATTTCATAAAACACCCAACTATGGTCAATAAATGCTGCATCCAATTGTTGTCCAGTGCTCATAACACTGGACACATAATGTCAAAAATGAAGATGGTTTAGGACTTTAACTTCATTTGCAACTTCAGATTTAAGTATTTTAAAACAAAACACTGAATACAATGAACCCATAACAAAAACAATAAATAATTAACAAAATAAACAGAAAAATAATTTCAAATAAAAAGTGCTAAGACACTTGTAAAATACCAAAATTAAAAAATATATAAAATTAACCAAATGACTGTAGGGCAAATAGTGGCTCAAATACTGCGGTAGCGATATGGAGAGGGTGATAGTGAGCATCCAATGCCAGCTCACTCATCCTGGGGGAAAGATAGTTGGCTCAGTCATTGACTTCATCTTTTGTCAGTAAATTAAGGTTTTGGTGGAACCAGTGATGTGGTGCTGACCTGGGATGTGGTCTTAGCTTACTTAGCCAGTAATACCAGCCTGTGTTTGTTTGTCTATGGGTGAGACCATGCTAATGCAATGCAAAGGCATTGTAGGCCGCCACTATGATACTGCTGATCATTTCAGCAATACAGAGCATGGGCTACAGAACTAAAAATAGAATATGCTGTCAGTCAAAGTATCTTTCAGTAGAGGGTGGTTGAGCAACTCAGTGGCCAGTTCATCATAGTGGAAGATTGAGGTTAGTTGTAGTATAGGAGAACAGCCCACTACTGCCTGGATGATGACACCCTCCAGTTGATACTCACCCTGGACAGTAGTAGTAGTAACACTGCAGGGGAACAAATTGACTAAGTTTCACAGGAGGAAGGCTGATGGCCAAAAAGTGAGGAGGCAAAAAAGTACACAGGAAAAAATATTTGTTTTCATGAGCTGAAATTCCAGAAATAGTACCTGTTACTAATAAGTGAAATTTCTGATCATTGTTGTGATTCCACTACAATGCTTTATTACCCCCATATATACTTCTATATACAGTTGAAATAATTTATACTTAAACAGTATGAAATAAACTGGCAGTTCAAGAAGTAGCAACTAGAAGAAGAAATACAGGTTATGGCTGAGTTCTCTCAACTTAAATACCAAACTCCATGAAATCATGTGATATTTTTCCAGTGTTCGGACTTCCTAGATTTTAGAATGTTCTGATATATTTTTCTATGAAAATAGAAAATTTATGTTCCTTATTTTTATAAGTTGTGTTAGTTCATAGGTTCATAGGAGGTTACTAGGCTAATGGCTCAAGAGTCCTTACTAGCCTAGCCTTATTTATTCCGAGTTCCCCCAATTGTCCATAGGTAGGTGAGCAAAGTTTGCAGAAGTTTGAGTCTATGGTAATTAACACCAACTGCCTCTGTCCATGAGGGACATGGGTACCACTGTCACCCACCCATTCATCTAGGTTGCCTTTGAAGAGGATCAGGGAGGGGCTCTGCATCATATGATTAGGAAGTTTGGTCCACAGAAGGGGTAGTCACTGGGTGATGTATCCATATCACCAGCAAGAGTTGTTCATGTCAGAGGCTAGGTTAAGATCCCTGGAGCAAGTGACCCTTGTGCAGCTTGATTTACGAATGTGTAACATTTCCACCAGGGCTGGGTCAGTGACTGCCCTGTAAGCCAGGCACAGGTAACCCCTTAACAGCCTGTAGGAGGCAGAATACAGTGACAGGGCTTTCAGTCTTCCCTTACAGGACTTGTATTGGGTACCCTGTATTTTCTTGGTGAAAAACATCTGTGGTCTCCAGCTGTTGCAGGTGTCTGGTGAGATAAATAACAAAGGGAGCATTGTACTCAGTTGCTGGACTAATGAGGGCCGAGTACAATGAAATTATTACATCCTTAGATGCAATGCCTTTATTTATGAGATGTGCTACATAGAAGGATTTCCTTACCACTGTGGATACATGGTGATTGAAGTTCATATTGCTATCAACCTGACTGCCCAGATCATGTACCACTGGGTCTACACTTAAGGGGTGCTACCTATATTGTAATTAACAGGGATGTTAGCTTTCCCAAAGGGAATAATAATGCTTTTTATTTATTTATTTATTTATTTATTTTTTTGCATTTAGCTTCAGTCCGTGTCTTTGGCACAAATCATTTCTCTGCATTAATCCTTTCTGCAGTATATTAGCACCATTGAGGGACACAATGATTGCTCCCAATTTGCAATCATCAGCAAACTTGGTCAGCTACACGCCGTCCACATTTGCCTGGTCTTCTGAGAAATAAATTCCAAACAGTAAAAGACCCAGTACAGAACCCTGAGGTACACCACTGGTAACTGGCCTTTTGCTAGAGGTGAAGTCACCCACTTTGACAGTATGTGTCCTGTCAGTGAGCCAATTAGCTAATGATCTGGTGATGTAGGGGTTAATACTCAATTGGGAGAGTTTCTCTATAATACCTGAGTGGAGGATAGTTTCAAATGCCTTGGCTAGGTCAAGGTAGGTGGTATGCACTGTCTTTCCCTCATCCAGGATCTTGGTAACTTTCTCAAAGAAGTCAGCAAGGTTTAACAGACATGATCTACCCTTAACGAATTCAAACTGAATTATGTCCAGAGTTTGGAGATTACCTGTGTTTTGTTGATAAGGTCCATAATGATTCTTTCATGGCCTTGCAGATGAAGCTAGTCAAGCTTATGGGTCTATAGTTCCCAGGGTCGGTTGATGGTCCCCCTTGGTGAAGAGGGATTACTGTTGCTGTCCTCCATTCTGCTGGAACATAGCCAGTCCACAGACTGTGGTTAAACAGGGATCCAAATGGGTCTGCTAGGTCATGTTTTAAGTTGTTT
Organism: Protopterus annectens; assembly: GCF_019279795.1. Lineage (NCBI taxonomy): Eukaryota > Metazoa > Chordata > Ceratodontiformes > Protopteridae > Protopterus > Protopterus annectens. The sequence continues at coordinate 682,765,612 of NC_056731.1, forward strand.
AAAAGGCAACTTGGGATGTTGTCTGGTCCCATTGATGCCATGTTTTTGGCCTTGGAGAGCACAGAGATGACCTGTTCTCTTGAGACAGACCTTTAAATATCTCTTAAATACCATATTCTTAAGGCAGCCCAGTAAAATTCACTACCATAACAACTGTTAATACTGGGGAACAGTTCAAACTAGGAGTACTGGACAAATTTCTTTGCACCCAAATCATCATGTGTGGTCTAAATATTATCAGATGTCTCCACATGTAATGGGCCTCTTGAAAAATGGTAAAATGTGCCATATCTCAAGTTACATAACCGAATCAAGTCATAAACTCCCACTTATTGACAACTTCCCTATCCCCTCTGCTTTAATTCATTCACACTTAAAATTCTTGTTTTACTACTGCACTGCTAAAGTACTTCAAACTGTAGGACTGTGCAAGTGATCTCCACCATCTATATAATTCTCTGATATGTATATTAATTTGTATACAACTGTATGCAACAGTGCACATTTTATAAACCACCTTCTCTTCACTTGGCTGACTACAAACATTGCATATGACTACTATTACTATGTCTACTTCCTGTATTTTCTCAACAATCGTGTAATTTACCTCTTTCAGTATATCTCTGTAATTGTTAAATTTTACCAATTTTTGGCAAGGTTGGTGTAATGGTTAAGGTATTTACCTCACAAACACACAAGCTAATAGGCTGAGAAATTATGGCAGTTATACTTTGGGAGATGACTGGTGGGGAGAAGGAGGTGAAGTTTGCTGGAAATCTGTCAGCTAGCAGGTTGACAATTTCCTCCAGTTGAATATGGCTGCTGCTGTCCACAGCCAGTTCAGTGCATAGCTGGATATTCAACTTTAGATTGTGGATGTAGTTAAAGAATGTCTTGTGATTATTTTTAGTTAGGAGGGCTATTTTTCCTTCATAATTATCTTTGGAGGACTTGACAAGATCTCTAATTTGTTTGTTTGGGCTAGAGAGGGATTTCTTCCTCTGCTGAGCCAGTTCCCTCTTGTTTTTGGACATTATTTTCTTTATTTTGTTGTATAGCCTATTTATACTAGGGGTCCACCAAGATGCATTGTTTTTCTGGCAAGACCTGGTTTTAATCTGGATGGGTCAGCTGATTCTATACAGCTGCTTAACTGGTTATACAGGGCGTTAGTGCACGCCTCTGCATAGGAGTCTATGTTATCTGTGTTTGAAGGGGCTTTGAAACTACTTATACCATCACTTAGTAGGAGGTAATTTGTCTTGGGAAAACTCTTAAGCAATTTTGAGCTTAATGGTATATCTGGTGTTATAATTACATCAAAGGAGAGTGATTTATGGTCTGATCTTACCAGGGAAGACATCACATGGTGGGGGTGCAATGTTCTCCCATGTTAGCGAGCACTATGTCAAAGGCATTTCAGGCCCTCATGATTGTGCTGACCAGTTGTTCGAGAGCATTTGCATTGACAAAGTTCAAGTACCGCCAAACCAGCATGTTTGTGGCCATGTATGTTTCTCATTCAATAATAGTATAATTAAAATCACCCCTGACTAAGGTGTTGGGCTGTATGGTAAGTGACTCCATTAAGTCCAGGTATGCGGTATGCTTTTCCTGGTTCATGGTGGGGGAATTAGAGCTAGCTATGATGTGGCAGGGGATTTTGCTTTGGTTAATTGGACATGGAGTAGCTCAAGAGAGTCGTACTGTTTGACCAGTCTCAATGTGTACTTATACTTAATGAAGATGGATACAACTCCTCCTTTTGTTTTTTCACACTAAGTTTGTGGTTCAAACATATTGAAGGAGTTGTAGCCCTGCAAAGCTGGGGTGCTTTCTGCTCTTTTGAACCATGTCTCAGTGACTGCACAGATGTCTACATCTTCCAAGGTGAGTAATGCTTCCAGTGAGTGCAGTTTCTTGTTTAGACTCTTAACATTAAGCAGATGCACCTTGAGTTTATCAAGAGAGGATTCTGTTATGTTGAGAGGTTGGTTATTTTGACACTGCTTAAAAAAAGCATAATAGTGGCAGCTAATTCCTTTGCCAGTATCTGAAAACATAGAGGGAACAGGTGCAGACCATCTCTAGCAAAGCAGTATGGCCTGTTGACCATGTGTCCTCCGAGGCTGACATATATTGGATCCCCTTGGACTGACACCAGAAGCTAAGCCAATTGTTAAAGTCAATCATTTTGTGTTTGTATTGTAGCATCATCCTTGGAGAAGGTGGAATGTTGCTTAAGGCTAGGCATATACCTGCTTGTGGCACGTAATCTGAGAGTTCAAACATGTCTGTCTTGTTATAGTCCAGATTGGTACATCTCAAGTCATTCACCCCCATATGGACTATGATGGAGTCATACAGGTATTTAGGGTTGAGTGATTTGAGTACTTGAGTGACTTAATGAATCCTGACACCTGACAGGCAGCTAAGTGTTACCTGCTGTTTATCTAGCATGGTGAGGAGAACATCCATGTGTCTCCTATGACCAGTACATTGGCTTTGAGGTGTTATGCCTTATAGGCTTATTTCTTGGTTTTGAGGTGTTATGCCTTATAGGCTTATTTCTTATTTCTTGAGACACTGGTGTGCATGTGTTTGTGTGAGTGTGTGTGTGTGTGTGTGTGTGTGTGTGTGTGTGTGTGTGTGTGTGTGTGTGTGTGTGTGTGTGTGTGTGTGTGTGTGTGTGTGCGTGTGTGCGTGTGTGTGTGTTATTATGTATTGTGGTTGTTTTTTGCACTGTTGTGTGTGTATAAGTGGTTTCTAAAGGCACTATCTGGAAGGCCTCTAGTCTTTTGATAAGTTACTAGTGAGTACCTCCGCATATATGGGTTTTATACGTCTTGTCCTTATTTAGTGTCGGAAGTGATATGTGTGTGCTGACAACCTGTCTGACATTCAATTTGTCTGTATTTGAGAGTCTTGCCTCCAGTTTTATAGTGTATCTACATCTCTCCCATGATGTATTTGTTTCAGGAGTAAGGGGTTGTCAGTATATGTGTGAGACTATTGTTACATTGCCTTAGGATGCCCATCTCCATCAGGCTGGCCAAAGAGGTGATGGGAAGCTGCCTGTCCATAATAGCAGTTTCTTACTGTATGTTTTATCAAGGAAGGGAATGGGATAATTAGACAGAACTGTGCTTGTAGCTCAGAGACTATAAACCTCTAAGCCTATAAGAGCCTATTTTATATAGGCTAAGGTTGAGCAATAAAGCAGCACTGCTTAATGGACAACTGAGTCAGCAGAAAATCCTGTAAGGGTTTCACTGACAGTTGTTTAGGGAAAAATTAATCTTCAAGGCTTTTGCTTCTAAGGGCACTGTCAACTGCCACTCAGTAGCCTAGCACAAATGTGAGGCCTAAATACAAGCAAAGAGGAACATGTTTTAAGCTAACTACCAGTCAGGAAAGCACACAGTAAGCCTTTCACCAGTGATCCCAACTCAGATAAGTTAGATCAGCACAATTCTGCCATAAGAGTGCAGAAAAGCCTTCTTAATTTAGAATGGCTGGTTTGGAGCACAATAGTAAGAAAACCACACAAACTAGCCCAAACAGCCTAAGAACATTGGATACAATGTAAAACAGTGCAACTTGTAGGGATAACTCATACCCATCTATACTGAAATGTCTAGGTCTATTTTCAATCAGTTATAGATATCTGAGGGGTAAACTTTGTTTATAGTATGTAGTGAAGAATATCAATATCTACTAAATAATGAATTGTTGAATACAAGCATATTAACCAGAGGTGTATATTTTACTTACATAATTGAGGAGTCAAGGACAGTCATGAGAGCAAACTATTTAATGTAGTCATTGGTTCAACTTTGGAACAGGGTTCATTTACATATAAGACTTCTTTGCAAATTTTTAAAAAACAACTTGATATTTGGTTGGGTCCCAGGATATATGCATTCATTAAGGAATCTGAGTCCTGAATGGCCTTCATGCAAGAGTTAAAAAAATTGAACAACTAAGCACAATAATCTAAACACTATGGCAAGCAACTGCAATAATGTTAAACAAGTTAGAATTAATTAAGCTGTTGGTAAATAGGGAGAGAATAGTATTAATAGGTTCATAGATTAGTACTGGGCTAACTGTCTTTGTGAGACATTTTAAGCCTAGCCAATTACCCCATGTGAGAATCAAACCCTGCAACTTTTGTCTGTAAGGTAAACATTATGCCAACCCCCTACCTAGAAGTAATTTCAAGTGTATTGGTCGTATTATAAAACAAGTATAAGTAGCACACCTGTGGAGTTGGATATATACTCCTTACTTCATATAAAACCAACTTATACAGTTTTTAATATACAAACTACATTGTTTTTGCATTTTATTTTGGTGGTAAGGATGGCTCCCTTGATGTCTTCTCAGAGTTGAAAATCCCTGCCATGGCCAGGGCTGGCCATTTGTAAAATGACACCCTAGGCGAAAGGGCTCCATGGAGAGCCTCCCCTGCTGTCCACTGCACCCCTCCCACACACATGTACATCCATATTTTCCCCTCTTCCGTGGCCTACTCACATTATCTATACCATTCTTTTCTGCTTTTTGCACATTATCTTACCTTTCAGCTTTTTATAGCATCCTTTCAATTTACCCTAATGGAGCTAGGTATCACTATAATAACTCTGGTGGAAAATATCTGAATAAAGTCATAGGTCTGGGGGGCTGCTAGGGACCAGAATCCATTGGGAATCTAGACATTCTGAAGTGAATTTTAGGACCCCACAACATATTTAATCTAATAAAGGCATGAAAAAAGTCATGACTACAGAAAGAAATTCAGTCTTAGTTTTCAACTTTGCTTTTTACTGCATCCTTTCAGCACACTTTTACTGGTCCAGATTGCACTTTAGTTAACTGTGGGATGAATAATCAAATTAAACTGTAGGCTTGGGGACAGCTATGTCCCAAGAAGTCATGGTGTTATAGATACAGTGAGGTACATTTTAAGCTATTGTCTAACCCTTTGAGTTAATGATGGCATGCATAAAAACCTTGATAAAGGAAAGAAATTCAGTATTACTTTACAAATTTACTTTTTCCCACATCATTCAGACACACCCATACTAGTGAAGCATGCACTGTAATAACTGTGGAATAAACAATCAGATTAATCCCAGGGTCGGGGGCCAAGACATGAGATTATAAATCCTCTGAGGTACATTTTAGAGTTATTTTCCTACTTTTTGATCCAATAATGGCACGAACAAAAAACAAGCAAATAAAGAACTTCAGTATACATTTGCTTTTTTCCTTCATCCTTCAGTCATACCCTAACTGTCCAAAGTGCACTGTAATAACTGTGGGATAAATAATTATATTAGTTATAGATATTCTGAGGTACATTTTCAAAATTTTATTCCAATAATGACATGAAAAAAAAAACAAACAGAGAAAGAACTTCAGTATTGCTCTAACTTTCCTTTTTCCTGCTTACTTTTAGCACAACCTAACTGTCCAGAGTGTACTGCAATACTTGTAGAATAAAATTATAGATGTTACAGATGTTCTGAGGTGCACTTTAGAGCTATTTCCAATGTTTTGATCCAGTAATCACCTGTACAAAAACATGAGCAAGGAAAGAAAAATCTTCATTCTTATTTTTTCTTTCAAGGAACAAAACAGCAGTTTGCAATATAATGCTTCTGAGAATGCTTTTAACAATAACGGAGGCTAGTGTCTTCCTCCATCTATCTACAAACCTTTTTTTCCCATTTTTTTATACATAGGGTTGGGGTGTCATTTCAACAGTGATAATCATCTAATGCCAGTAGTCACATTGCTGCATGGCTAGCACTGCTGCAGATGTTCTTCCCCACCATGAACACTCACACCTATGGGCAATTTATGTCCCCCCCACCCCAAAAAAGATAGTCACCTCCTTTGTATCTCTCTGTATTTAAATTGGGGTGAAGGCAAAAACTGCCAGTCATGTATTTCAGGTGTCTGTTATTAAACATATGCACCACATGCTTCTTCACTACTTCTCCCAAAAGATAGCCGCCTGCTGTGTATCACTCTGGTGTCAGACTGGGGCAAAACTGAATGAAATAACAGAACACAGTAACATAGTTCAAGGTGCTGCTGTCAAATGGATATAACAGCATGCCTCCTTACACCTACCCCCCAAAAAAAATAACCACATGTGTATGTCTGATGTTTGTGAGAAAAGTGAAAATAATAAGAGTTGCACAGATGTATTGCAGATTGTGTTCATAAACAGTAGACTAACTCTAGACAAACTGCATCGGCAATCTGTGCTCACCTCTTGGATTTTTGGAGGGTAATGAAAAACTGACCACATTGTCCATAGCCCCACACAAGCCATAACAACAATCTGTGCACACCTCAGAGAGTTGATTTTAAGAAAAAAAATTAAAGTAGATTTGAAATATTACTCCTACATGCTTGTAAATTTGATAAAATAAACATGTTTACATAGTGTTCATAGAAACACAAATGTTTGTCATTATTTAGTGCCTGAAACATTCTATTATTGACCAGAGAACCACAAACTGCATGACGGACAAACCAAAAATATGACACAAACAATATCTGTAGCTATCAGCTTAATGATGGGGGAAATATGCATGCTGAATTTACAGATTTTATTCTGTATGCACTTTTCCTTTTGAAACAGCATCACAAAAACATTTGCTGACATAGAATAATTCTAATAGTTTGCTAGACAAAGAAGGAAGTGTGGCATGTTCTCAAGTTCATGTCCAAAAAGTTCATACTTCACATGATGCATTAACAAAAAAGTAACACTGCAAATGTAAATGGTACTGGAAACCTAAGTAATACTTTAAAGTCAAGTGGTACTAGAAACTTCATAAAACCTTAAATTCTAGGAATGGCTTGGCAGGCTTCAGTATCTATGCTTGCACATTGTAAGTGATAAACACTGCCATTGCATTCCCATCGGCAGTCTTTCCACAGAAGAGGCACACCCACTGCGATTGTCTAACTGCCTTCTAGTTCTAGCTGAGCTTGGCTTTGACCACATTATACTACTAGCCAACATTTAAAAAAATGGATATAAACAAATCTTCAACTTTGTTCTGATCTTTGGACTAAAATCTTCTGTGACTGTGCACTGAACTGAACATGGTTCAGTTCTGGACTGCATAATATTTAACATGTTTAAAAAAATCTCTACTACGTGATGATGTTTACTGGTACAATAAAACAATTCAGCTGCTCCTGTACCTTGTGACAGACAGAATGTAAAAGACATTCTCTTGTCAGCCCTGCTTGGAAATTTAATATTTGTTTTTCTGCTTACTATTGTTCGCATATGTTATCACACAATTGCAGTAGCGGTTTCTGTCCTAGTAATGTTGTCACATAACATCAGGAGATGCTGTTGGCTCACATGGAGCAACTTCTAGGCAGTCATAATTTAAAGGGACCACTCTGAATTTCATGACATCCAATTTGTTTATGTTTAAAACTCATATTTTCCTGCATTGACCAGGTAATTGACAAGTATGGTCTAGAGGCACTATTTTCCATTTATTTGTTCACTTATTTAAGAACTAAACCATGACCAAAAAGCACCCTTGGATGAACAGCACCCTAGGCAATCACCTACTTTGCCTATGCATAAGTCTGGCCATGACCATGACATCATGAAAGACTGAACCCACAATGTCTCACTGCCTAAATTAACACATGCCCAATTCATTTCCCAGTAAAATGCATCGGAAATAGTTTCCTACTTCCAGGAAGACAAATTGTCAACTAGTTTTGCAGATGGAATGCCTCACATTGAAAAATGTTATGTGATAAAGTAGTAATGAAGCCACAATGTAAATAAGAAGCAGCTCCTCTAAAGAGTTAAGTTGTGTCAGTTACCCCTAATGCTTTGCAACTGATGAAAATCTTTGCTCAGTGCCTGCCATGACATTATTTTGTGGGTGTGATTCTAAAGAAAAATTGAGTAAGCAATGAAACTAAAATAAAATAAACAACACAGTATAATTGTCATTAAAAAACACTTGTTACTCTATTATGAGGATAATAAATGGAAATAAATTTGGTTGAAAAACAAGGATGCAGTCAAACATAACCTACACATTTTATGCATTGCATCAGCAAGTATGTCTTATAGATGACACCATCTAGTGACACAACATATGAATATGCAACATCTTAGAGGCTAGGGTGCTTTAATCATATTTGCTATCACTTAATATACAAGCGATAAGTCAATATTAAATTGTGAACAAAAATCTAAGTAGTCCATAGGTGCTATATTATTTTTGTCTTGTTTGCTTAGCAGCTAAATAAATTATGTAGATATCTTTTTGTGTGTGCATGAGTGCATTTGTATGTGCATGTGCATGTGTGACGTGCATGGCATGTGTGTGTAAAGAGAGCAGATGGAGGTGTAGGACAATGAGCTTGCCTAGAAGTAGCAAAGAAAAGCTAACAGAAGTACCGAAGCACTTTGGCTTAAAACAAGACATAAACAGCTTTAGTTTAGTGGAAGTAAAAGTGATGGAACTGGAAGCTACAGGAGCAATGATGACCCGTACCCAGTCTAGTATCTGTTTCAAACAAGAAATGTGAGTAGGAGAAGAAAAAAATAGCATCGCCTGAGCTTTCTAGTAGTTCTACACAGCATTCATATCTCTCAAATGTACAGATCTTTTCATAGAAGACTAACTGTCCTTGTGGACCATTTTGAGTCTAGCCAAGTACCCCAAGTGAGAATCAAACTGTGCACCTTGTGTCTGTAAGGTAAACACCTTAACCATTAAGCCAACCTCCCACCCTAAATATATAGACTTCTTGCATTGGCCAGGAATTGAACCTGGGTCAATTGCTTGGAAGGCAGCTATGCTCACCACTATACCACCAATGCTACTGACAGAATGCCCATATTTTTGCCTCATATTTTTGGTATGTTCCTCATAAAAAAAAAATATGTTTTTTTTGACGAATCACTGGGATGATCTAAATATTAAAGTCACTAAATAATGAAATGCATTTGAGTTTCAGACTTCATACCCTTCAGAAAATGCATGCTGTAGGCGAAGCCTAGATGACCAACTGAGAGCAGTGAATTTTGAGGGCTCCATAAACTAGTATAAAAATAGGAAACATGTATTATTTTCAAGTTTAAAACATCAGAAATCTATAGATAAACTACTAAACTACATGAATATCAATTTTGGTGGAGATAAACAAAAAGTTTCCTGTCAAGTAACTTGGAGATATATTGAGTCACTGAATATGAACAACTCAAGGAATTCTCATCCAGATGATGCTTTGAAAAAAGAACTGCAATTGATGACATCTACCTTACAGGAACTCTCTTTGAAAATGGATGGCTTTAAAAATGACTTAGAAAACTTCAAATTAAATTCTCAAAAACAGACTGATACTCTTAAGGAACTATTACAACAACGCCATACAAAAATAACAAATATAGAGACTTTCTAAATGATATTGAAGGGAGACTCAGAGAGGAAGAATTCCAAAAAGAATTTCTGCTTAAACAGAATACATGGCTGCCTAACAAAATAGATGACTTAGAAAACAGGGAAAGGAGAAACAACACAATGATCTTTGGTCTGCTTGAAAACACTGAAGGAGAAGACATTTTTTTCATTTTTAACAACCTGAATTCCTGAATTTTTATACTTGAAAGAGGGACTTTCATTTGGAATTGAAAGGGCGCATAGAGCATGGAGGAAATCTGAGTCTAATGCAACAAATACACCACCTAGATCCATAGTTATAAAATGTCTTTCATTTCTGGACAAGTAACTAATATTAAAATCTGCTTGAAGAAAATCACCCTTAAAATAGAATCAAAGCCTGATAAGGTTTGACAATGATTATTCTACAAGAAAAATAGAACAAATGACAAATTTCTGGCCAATAATAAAACTGTTGAAACAAAACATTAAAGCACAGCTTGCCTTTCCAGCCAAGATAAAAATACTTTTTGCCAATGAGATGAGAACCTTTAATGACTTAGAATAAGCTACTATATTCATCAAAAACAACAACATAGTGTCTGTCCCAGAAGAAATGGAATGGATGGCCCCTACTCTTAAAAGAATACAATAAACAAATCCTTGGACTGGTGCTAGAAAGAAGAAACAAAAAAACTGATTCCAAGATAGCTGTCCCAGAAAAATAACTCTTGCAACTACATCTCTCAAAGTATCAGCTGATATGGTACATCACTTGTCATCTGTTTTTATTTAAAAAAGGAGGGTTTCTTAAACAACTGAGAAACAGTAATGATTTATTCAGAATGTTCAAAGAGTCCAATAATTCTTCACAAACAAAGGTAGGTCAAGATGGGTTACTTTTTACCAGGGGCGGCTCGTGGCATAGGGCTGCCGGACTGCAGCCCCCTCAAAAATAAAAAAAGAAAGAAAAAAAAATAAAAAAAAATATTTTTTAAAATTCGCGGACTTCGCGCATAGACCGAGTCCCGGCTTATCGGTCTATGCGCATGCTCAAGGCAGCCCGGCCGTCCCCATAGGGGGACACAAGGAGCGTCTGTGCACTTTTACAGTGCACAGACCCGCCAGGATTATGGGACGCGTCCGGACTGCAAGAGGAGCAGCAGGGACTCGGGACAGTGCCTTAGGGATCTCGTCGGCGTCGGGAAGGAGCATGTGGATCTCGCGGGTCTTCAGTATTGCGCGGGAAGGATGTATGTACGGACGTTAACTCTGGATGCATTCATTCAGGTAAGGTGCCTTTCAATTTACAATGTTTATTTTTCTTGAGTTTGTGCTTTTTCTTTTTATTTGTGTATGGTGCTTGTGCTTTACTGGAGTTTGTGTATGTGTATGGTGCTTGTGCTTTACTGGAGTTTGTGTATGTGTATGGTGCTTGTGCTTTACTGGAGTTTGTGTATGTGTATGGTGCTTGTGCTTTACTGGAGTTTGTGTATGTGTATGGTGCTTGTGCTTTACTGGAGTTTGTGTATGTGTATGGTGCTTGTGCTTTACTGGAGTTTGTGTATGGTGCTTGTGCTTTACTGGAGTTTGTGTATGGTGCTTGTGCTTTACTGGAGTTTGTGTATGTGTATGGTGCTTGTGCTTTACTTGTGTGTATGGTGCTTGTGCTTTACTTGTGTGTATGGTGCTTGTGCTTTACTTGTGTGTGTGTGTGTGTGTGTAAATGCCCCAGGTGCTTATGGTGGTGTGGTAGGGAATGCCTCAGGCTTGAACCCTGTACCCTGTATGCAGGTGTTAAAGACTTGAGTTCCCTACCCACCACCATTTGTAAAAAAATTTCAGATTTTTACCTCATATTCGATCTGATCTGTTCCTCATAATATCTGTGGTTTGTAAATGTTGCAATGCTTGATATTTGATGGTGTAGTAGTAGCATTGTTGCCTCACAGCTGCAGGTTCTTGGGTTTGATTCTTGGCTGGGGTTCCTTCTTTGTGGGGTCTGTATCTTCTCCCTGTGTTTGTGTGGGTTTGCTTTTGTGCCCTCCCATGTTACAAAGACATGTCTGCATTATTTCTTCCTGGGCCTCTGCTGAAAATTTGTTTATTTGTTCCAAGTCAGACTGTCCTGATTAAAAATGTTAAATAAAATTGATAGGCATTTGAATTTCAGACTTAAGGGTTTCTGAATGTTTAATTCCTTGCGTATTTGATGGTGCAGTGGTAGTATTGTTGCCTCACAGCTATAGGTTTTCTGGTTTGATTCTTGGTTGGGGTGGCTTCTGTGTGGAGTCTGCATCTCCTCCATGTGTTTGTGTGGATTTGCTCTGGTGCCCTGCCATTTTACAAAGACGTGTCTGCAGTTGTAATCCCTGCTGAAAATTGGTTTTGTTCTGTCCGCAGTAAAATTGACAGGCATTTGAATTTCAGACTTCAGGTTTCTGAATGCTTAATTCCTTCCATAATTGATGGTGCGGTGGTAGTATTGTTGCCTCACAGCTATAGGTTCTCTGGTTTGATTCTTGGTTGGGGTGGCTTCTGTTTGGAGTCTGGATCTCCTGCCTGTGTTTGTGTGGATTTGCTCTGGTGCCCTGCCATTTTACAAAGATGTGTCTGCAGTTTTAATCCCTGCGTCTCTGCTGAAAATTGTTTTTGTTCTGTCCGCAGTAAAATTGACAGGCATTTGAATTTCAGACTTCAGGTTTCTGAATGTTTAACTCCTTGTATAATTGATGGTGCAGTGATAGTATTGTTACCTCACAACTATAGGTTTTCTGGTTTGATTCTTGGTTGGGGTGGCTTCTGTCTGCATCTCCTCCCTGTATTTGTGTGGATTTGCTCTGGTGCCCTGCCATTTTACAAAGACGTGTCTGCAGTATTAATCCCTGCATCTCTGCTGAAAATTGTTTTGTTCTGTCCGCAGTAAAATTGACAGGCATTTGAATTTCAGACTTCAGGTTTCTGAATGTTTAATTCCTTGCAGATTTGATGGTGCAGTGGTAGTATTGTTGCCTCACAGCTATAGGTTTTCTGGTTTGATTCTTGGTTGGGGTGGCTTCTGTGTGGAGTCTGCATCTCCTCCATGTGTTTGTGTGGATTTGCTCTGGTGCCCTGCCATTTTACAAAGACGTGTCTGCAGTTTTAATCCCTGCTGAAAATTGGTTTTGTTCTGTCTGCAGTAAAATTGACAGGCATTTGAATTTCAGACTTCAGGTTTCTGAATGTTTAATTCCTTGCATAATTGATGGTGCGGTGGTAGTATTGTTGCCTCACAGCTATAGGTTTTCTGGTTTGATTCTTGGTTGGGGTGGCTTCTGTTTGGAGTCTGCATCTCCTGCCTGTGTTTGTGTGGATTTGCTCTGGTGCCCTGCCATTTTACAAAGACGTGTCTGCAGTTGTAATCCCTGCTGAAAATTGGTTTTGTTCTGTCCGCAGTAAAATTGACAGGCATTTGAATTTCAGACTTCAGGTTTCTGAATGTTTAATTCCTTGCATAATTGATGGTGCGGTGGTAGTATTGTTGCCTCACAGCTATAGGTTTTCTGGTGTGATTCTTGGTTGGGGTGGCTTCTGTTTGGAGTCTGCATCTCCTGCCTGTGTTTGTGTGGATTTGCTCTGGTGCCCTGCCATTTTACAAAGATGTGTCTGCAGTTTTAATCCCTGCGTCTCTGCTGAAAATTGTTTGTGTTCTGTCCGCAGTAAAATTGACAGGCATTTGAATTTCAGACTTCAGGTTTCTGAATGTTTAACTCCTTGTATAATTGATGGTGCAGTGATAGTATTGTTACCTCACAACTATAGGTTTTCTGGTTTGATTCTTGGTTGGGGTGGCTTCTGTCTGCATCTCCTCCCTGTATTTGTGTGGATTTGCTCTGGTGCCCTGCCATTTTACAAAGACGTGTCTGCAGTATTAATCCCTGCATCTCTGCTGAAAATTGTTTTTGTTCTGTCCAGTAAAATTGACAGGCATTTGAATTTCAGACTTCAGGTTTCTGAATGTTTAATTCCTTGCAGATTTGATGGTGCAGTGGTAGTATTGTTGCCTCACAGCTATAGGTTTTCTGGTTTGATTCTTGGTTGGGGTGGCTTCTGTGTGGAGTCTGCATCTCCTCCATGTGTTTGTGTGGATTTGCTCTGGTGCCCTGCCATTTTACAAAGACGTGTCTGCAGTTTTAATCCCTGCTGAAAATTGGTTTTGTTCTGTCCGCAGTAAAATTGACAGGCATTTGAATTTCAGACTTCAGGTTTCTGAATGTTTAATTCCTTGCATAATTGATGGTGCGGTGGTAGTATTGTTGCCTCACAGCTGTAGGTTTTCTGGTTTGATTCTTGGTTGGGGTGGCTTCTGTTTGGAGTCTGCATCTCCTGCCTGTGTTTGTGTGGATTTGCTCTGATGCCCTGCCATTTTACAAAGACGTGTCTGCAGTATTAATCCCTCGTCTCTGCTGAAAATTGTTTTGTTCTGTCCGCAGTAGAATTGACCGGCATTTGAATTTCAAACTTCATGTTCTTCAGAATACATAGTAGCACAACCTTTTTCTCTAGCAAGTTTCTAAGTTTATAAGATGAATATTTTAAATTTGTCCCTATTTTTGGGACTGTATTGCCCCATTATTGGCTTCGTCCAGGTTTTTGTGCTAAGGTTGACAGCTATGGCAAGAACTGAATTCACTGAATATGGACTGTAGAATTGTGCATATTTACTGATAAAGGTGCACTGTAGAATTGTGCATATTTACTGATAATGGTGGACTGTAGAATTGTGCATATTTACTAATAATGGTGGACTGTGGAATTGTGTATATTTACTAATAATGGTGGACTGTGGAAGTCTGAGTAGACTTTTTATGATAAATGTTCTCAACTGGGCAGTTTTGCCATTATGGGTGCATATGTTTTGTTTCATTGCTTACTGGAAAAATGTTCAAAACAAATTTAAAACACCCTCTAACAAGTGTACTGTATTGTACAAGGAATATAATTTTTAGTACAATGAGGAAGGTGTATCAAAGAGCACATGTATGTTTCATATGCAAGGGGCCTATGATTGAAAACAGCCCAAAATTAATCTTTATCTGCCACTGGCAAAATGTATTTTCTTTGAATGTGGGTTTCAATGCTGTTTCAATGAATGTGAGTTTCAAGGGCAGATAAGTTTTAATGCTAAGTTTTCATTGTGAGACTGCATTGCTTTGTTTAACAGATGACTTAATGTTTGTGCTGTAAAATACAAAATAAAACTTTCAAATGAAGTCCAATCATTGAAGTAAAGCAGTATGCACATTAGTGTTTATGGTAAATGGAGTGAAATAGCCAAGTAATGGTTAATTGGAATGGCTGCAGAGGCTCCAGTTCAACCATTATTTTGTCAGGGGGGGGGAAGGGCAGCAAACTCAGACAGGCCCAGCTGAACTATACCTCCCAACTGTCCAGATTTTCAAAGAATGAATAGATTTTTGCTTCTTATTTTTGGTTTGTTGTTCATAAAATTTGTAGTTTTAATTCCTAAATGATTTGCCAGAAGTCACTAAATAATAAGTTTCAGACTTCATAACCTTCATAAAATGCATGTTAAAGTAAGAGCCGTTCTATCAACTGTCTCAATTTATACAAGAGCAATTTTAGTACTGTTTATATGTGCCCCAATATATTTGGCCTTGTTCAGATTTACTGCATTAACAGGTTGAGAGGTACATGCAAATAAATTGCTTTATAGAATTAGGCATAGCCAACCTCTCAACTGTCCCCAATTTTTGGCTCAAAATGTTGCTCTTCCCCTAATAATCCCTCCAAAAATAGCAATTTTGGAAGAAAACATGGAGGGTTTACAATTAAGAAATAACTGTAATAATCAAAGTTATAGATTACTTGAAATGCATGTAGATTCTTTTATTTTGTCAGCTGCTCAAGGTAGCAGTACTAATATTAAAGTGTCCCTTCTTTGACAGGTAGAAGCTGTATTGTGTGTCTATTTTATATTTTTGCATCACATTTTTGGTCCATTTTCATAAAATTGTGTTTTTGGCAAATTAGTGACAAATCACTAAAGACTGAAGTTAGAAAATGACAGACATTTGAGTTTCAGATTTTATACCCTTCAGAAAATTCATACTAATGCAAGACCTATTCTATTATCTTTCTAAGTTTATTAGAGCAATATTTAAAAATTGTCCTTCTTGTTGTGCCTTTGTCCCACTTCTGTGTATGGCTTTGTCCAGATTTCTTGCTCTTGAAGTTGAGAGGTATGACAAATGTGTCAGGGCCATCACAGTCAGCCAGAGAGATTTCAAATTGTGACATGCTTGTTGCACCCCACTCCCCATGTAGTGACTCTGGATGTGTCCAAGCAAGGCAAGGAGTAGTTGTATCTACCTTGGATGGGGAGGACACACTGCATAAGTACTACAGTGGCTTTTCATCTGTCCTTGATTTTGCAGAATGGTCTGGTTTCTGTCATATTTTGTACTGTTGATTTATGCTTATTACTCAAAGTGCCTGTTGCTCTGTGTTTAAGTAGCAATGCTTTAATGACCATAAGGTAAGCTTGTCTGACATCGTAAGATGCAAGTAAGCTTTAATAAGCATACTGTTAAAGAATTGCCAACATTGAAAGCCTTTCTGTTGTTGCCATGCAGAGAATACTTGACTAGATAATGTATAAGCCTTGGGTATTAAAGGACAGGATTCCATTATTTTAAAAGCTCATTACACTTGTTGGAGACTTCCAGTCATCTCTACAGGCTTTACCCGTAAACTAAACAGAATGCCAATCATGTGTGGTCCATAACCTGTACAGTAATCCTTTAAGCAATGTATCTTGAGCTTGTTTCTTGTTTGCTTTTCATTTTTACTTTTATCATGTTTTCCCCATGAAACAAGTTGTCAGGCAGCAGGTCTTTTTGGATAAGAAACATTTTTACAAGTGGGGCATCACATAGATTTCTACTTTCAGCATGTTGCTTGGTACTTTAATAAAGCTGAATATATTATAATTAGAACTGCAGTGCAAGGAGAAGTGGTTTGAGTTGAGTGCTTCTGGTTTTTCTTATACTTGATTTTGACTGGCATTCCAGTAATGTATTTAAAAGTAATTTATTTTTCATGCCTCACAACCTTTTGTTTCCATCTAGATATTAAGTAAGCTGTCATGCAGCCAATGCATTGAAATATTTTTATTCTTCTACACTTATTTTTGTCTTGATTGGACTTTCATAATGATGGTTTGCCACCCAGGGCAGCGTATTTAATTAAAGTTAGTTTTTGTGGTTTTGTGCATAGCCCTCCTTTATGGTTGACCACACCCCTTCCCTTTGACCCCGCCCATTCAGCGTCTCCTGCAGCCCCCCTGTGATTTGAAGTCACCAGCCGCCACTGCTTTTTACATTATATATAAGTCAAACAAAGCAATATATATATAATACAAATATAGAAGTTTCTATTCCCCTACTTGAACTCAGTGAATATTTATCTTGTTCATTTTTCATTGTTTTTACTTATAATAATTGAAGTAATTAAGTAACTAATTCAACAAGATGCCATTCATCAGAGTTCAGATTCAAATGTAACCAATTAACATCATATATAATAGCAGTAACAGTAGAGTGTTTTGAAAAAAATATGCTGTTGTGGAAACTAATGCCTTCTTCAGTTAAAGTATGATTTAGAAATGTCATGTATATCCTGGTCAAATAATAGTAGCAAGTTCTCAGTACAAATGTCATCATTATTCTGTCTAAATATAGTTAATATCAATTATGGCAGCTATCACAGCTACAAGTGCTGTTTGATCAATCTTGATATGGTGTGCATAGATGCAGCTGTGTCTGGCAGCTAGTACAAACATCATTATTATTCTGTCTAAACATAGTTAATATCAATTATGGCAGGTATCATAGCTTCAAGTGCTGTTTGATCAATCCTGAAATGGTGTGCGTGGATGCAGCCATGTCTGGCAGCTAGTACAAATGTCATTATTATTCTGTCTAAACATAGTTAATATCAATTAGGGAAGGTATCATAGCTTCAAGAGCTGTTTGATTAAGTCTGACATAATATGTGTGGATGAAGCTGTGTCTAGCAGCTGCTGTATGTTGCCATTTTCATCTCCGGAAAGCTGTGGGTTGCAGCTTGTGATCAAGGTTTACTGATGCTCGTGTATTAGGAAGAGATATTTGATGATTTAGCCTGGATCCAGGGGAAGGTGGTGGATAAAACTGTGATTTGGGATATTTTGGCAGAGAATAGTTTGTTTATACATCTGCTAAGTGAGAGGTGGGAAGGCTGGAAGAATGTGTTATCTCTTGTTGTGGTGGCTTGTTGAGAGTTTTTTTTTTTTTTCTGTTTGCTCTCCATTCTTTTCCTGGCTGCTGCCTCACTGAAAGGGAGGGAATTTAGGCTTGAAGTTGCAGTGAAGTGAAACTTTGATTCAGGTGCATCGCAAGCCTCTGGTATGCAGTACACAGACACACTAACAGAAACAGATGCTTCTAGGTTGCTATGGTAACGGAGATAGAGTGATGATAATGCTTAACAGCTCTGAGGAGTCTCAGAGATGATTCTTGGCAATTAAGTTTTTAAGTTTTTGGTTTAAAAAAAAAATATATATATATATATATATATATATATATATATATATATATATATATATATATAATAAAGGGTCTGTTTTAAACCACATGTACACATATTGATGTTCTCCTAACACTTTGTTTAGCTCATTAAGTTGATTCTTGATAAAAAAATAAATAAAAATAATTAGCGCAATTTTATATTTAAAATGTATTTTGGTCCAAACACATTAAGGACTTACATAAGAGTGGAAGTCTGAGTTATTGTGAAAGACTAAGAGCACTTAGTCTTATGCAGTACCCTTTGCAGTAGTCTGGGAGGTGAGCTTGCTTGGATGTGTTGAGCATATGAGGATAGCTGATTCTAGGGGTGCTTGGGGTTGCTGGGAAGTGCTAGGGAGTCATCAGATCTCCTTCGTGGAAATATTTGTGGGAATGGAAGGAGTGTTGAGTGGTTCACTGGCAGAGTGGCCACTGCATGGAACAGGCTGGCAAAATGGAACAGGACACATATCGGTTTGGATATTTTAAGAACAGCCTGGAAAATCACCACATGAACTAGTGAATGATATTCTGGCAAAATTGGATGGGCATTGTTGCCCATGCTTGAAGTACTGACATGTGTGTATGTAAGGATGGAAATATACTTATAACAAATAAGAAACTAGAAGGGTCTCATAATTTAAAGTCAATGGACTGTATAAACATGCCTGGAAGGAGCTAATAATAAGAATAAGCATTACAGCTTGTAGTTTCTCAAATAACAAAGCAACAGCCAAAAAAAAAAAAAAATCACATACAATAGTTATGTAATGTATGATTTTAGTAAATTTAGACATAAAATATATAATAGTCATATAAGATGAAGCAATCTTCTAAATTTATATATTAAAGATAGGATTTAATAACATGGGCTTGTGTATAATAACACTACTGTCTTAACTTGTCATATGACATACACTACATTGAACATCAAGGGAAAGCATGATGATTTTCTTATTTAAGTAAATATGCATAACAAGTCATGTAATTGCTTTACCGTGAATTGCAGTTTTTGTAACCCATCTTGACCATATACAATACTTAAGTGGTTACCAAGGTAACTAATGTTTTATACATGACATCAAACTGACAAAGATGTTCAAGAGTGTATAATAACACTACTGTTTTAACTTGTCATAAATGGCATACACTATAGTGAACATCAATGCTGATTTTCTCATATAAGTAAATGTGCATAACAAGATATATATAATTGCTTTAACTTGAATTGTGGTTTTGTAACCCATCTTGACCATACATAATACTTAAGCTGTCACCAAGGTAACTAATGTTTTATACATGACATCAAACTGACAAAGTTGTTCAAGGGAAACAATAGAAGCCTGAACTAGGAATGTCACAGAATGTAACAATCTCATTCTGAACAAATAATATTAAATTGACAATAATCACTCAGTTTAACCTTTGCTGATTATACAAAATAGAATGTTGCCATTTAAATCTAAAAACGTTCAGTATGTGCCATCAAATGGCAATATATGAATATGGAAAGGGAACTTGTAATCATTAATTACAATAAGTGAATTTGTTGTTTTTAACCTATAATGTCACACATTTTATAATAAGAAATGACAGATAAGAAAATCCTTATGAGTAGGAAATGGGGGGAAGAGGGATGCAGTGATAATTAAAATGCACTAATTGTCATCAATGTTCACATAAAACAAACTTGATGCTTTAAGTAAGTTAGCAACAAAGTAATTACTTAAATGCTGGCAAACAAGGAAATATAACTTCTGATCTAGCCAGTAAAATACATTGTATTATAAACATTAGGTATAAATATTATTACCATCTATTTATATTAAGTAATAAGTTTTGAAGACTTCATCAGTGAGGGTGAATATGTTAAATAACTGTGTGCTATAATCTTTTACTGAGGTTTTATATATGATACATCCTACTTTTTTACTATGATTGAATTGCTTGTCATCTATCTTTCATGTAAATATTAATTGCTTATACAATAGGTATACATTTATATTGCATTAGAATTCCGTCTAATCTACAATAGTACTATATCTGTTCAAAATAATATAAATGTTGTTTATTCCTATTACAAATATTCTCCATATGATAATTCATTTTATAGAGCTCAGATGTTCTGGATTGTCAAGGTATGAGTGATAATCTGATGGACTTAGGTTAATCCATCAGATTAGGAATGATTTTCATTCCACGGCTAGTGCGGATCTTAGTTTTGTTAACCTTTATTAATTTAAATTTGTTATGTCACAAAAACATTTTTAATATGCCTGACCAAAACATTACTTTATTGGTAAACACTCAAAGTATAAAACTGATAATTTCCTTTAAAAGCTCAAACATATACTTTATAGTTATCAAAGGAAAATGTTTAATAGTCACAATAAAACAAAAAATACATAGTCTAAATAACCTGAGATGGATTTAACTTATTAGCTTTAAATACTAATGGCCTAAACAATCCTAGCAAGAGATCAAATCTACTGAAAATATTTAAAACTGAACAAAGCACAAATTGTCTTCCTTCAAGTAACTCGTTTCAAAACAAATGACAATTACAAATGGAATCCTAAGGAATATATGACATCGGCACATCCACTTATAAGACAAAGAGAAAAGGGGTAACAATTTTATGGAAAACAAATGTGATTAACCCAGAAATCATTTATAAGTATGAAGATAAAGAAGCCCTTATGGCATTAGTAATAGTTAAATATAATAACATAATATGGACCCCGGCCAACCTATACTGGTTCCCAGGCAATGAAACAGGAACTGTTAAGAAAAACACTTGGATTTCATTTCCAATAATTATAAAGGCAACTTAATATTAGGAGGAGATTTTAACTGTCTTCTTCTTCTTTCAGCTGCTCCCGTTAGGGGTCACCACAGCAGATCAACTGTTTCCATTTCTTCCTGTCCTCTGTCACACCAACCACCTGCATGTCCTCTCTCACCACATCCATAAACCTTATCTTAGACCTCCCTCTTTTCCTGTTACCTGGCAGCTTCATCCTTAGCATCTTTTTCCCAATATACTCTGCATCCCTCCTCAGCACATGTCCAAACCAACATAATTTTGCCTCTCTGGCTTTGTCTCCAAACCTTCCAACCTTGGCTGACCCTCTAATATACTTATTCCTAATCCTGTCCTTCCTCGTCACACCCAGTGCAAATCTTAACATCTTCAGCTCTGCCACATCAAGCTCTGACTCCTGCCTTTTTGTCAGTGCCACTGTCTCCAACCCATATAACATAGCTGGTCTCACTACCCTCTTGTAGACCTTCCCTTTCACTCTTACTGGTACTCATGTATATTTGATATTTCTGAAACTACAAATAAAAGACTGTTGCATACATATGCTGTATCAAAAGCATTAAACAAATGGGTAGAATCATTTCATCTTGTAGATAATTTCAAATTTAAAGAAGATAAATCTTTGTTGTTTTCTCATCAAAATCACAGATTTGGTACTCAAACTAGAATAGATAAAATATTTGCTGCCCATGACTTACACTCTTAAATCATTAATTTCTCAATCACTCCCTGCCCTTTTTCAGACCACAATTAATTGATGTTAAAACTTCAAAATGGGTACAAACCATTAGTCTTTAACTCCAGAATTCCAGCATATATAACTAAAATTAAAGAGTTCAAACCCTGGTTATTATCTGAATTACTGTTCTTCTTAGATATTAATTACACCACAGATATAAATAAAATAATGATAGGGGACTCATTAAAAGCTTACATAAATGGTAAAACCCTAACTTGGTATAAAAAAAGACAGAGAATGAGATTCTGAATTATTAGATCTACAATCCAAACTTTTATTAGTAAAAGTTGAAAAAAATCAAAATCATTTGGAGATGAAAAAGAAAGTAGAAGTATTAAACAATAATACAATGAAATTCTAACACATACAACTAGTTTAGCTTTAGAAAAACTAAAAATTAATACCTTGGCCACTTCTCCCAAATATCTACATAATTTATCCACAATAATCAAAATTAAATCAAAAGCTAATAATATTAAAAGTATCTTCCATGAAAAGAAAGGGAAAATGTCTCTGATATAGGTGACATTCTTGATGCCTATAAAAATCACTATATGGAACATTTCCAAAAAGAAAATATACATATCGATCAATTAAATCTAGATGAAAAATATTCTAATATAAAAAAAATACCAGAAAAATTAACACTAGATCTGCAAGCACCCATATTCTAAAAAGAAATTACAGATACAATAAAAGAGGGTAAAAATAATAATGTTCCATAATCATGATGGCATAATTATGGAAACATATAAACTTTTTCCTTCAAAGATACTATCCTCTTCCATAAAACTCTATTAGAAATTCAGTCACAAGCTTTAATATCACCCTCTTGGAGATAGTCCTTAATCTCACCAATCCTAAAGGAAAACAAATTCCCAAACCTCTGTTCCTCATATAGACCTATATCATTATTAAATAATGACTATAAATATTTATGACAATATTAACTAACAGAATGAAAATACCATTATCCAAAACAATAAATAATGATCAAGGATTTATATATCATAGACACACACATTACAATATTAAAATGATAATTTCTCTTATAGCTTATGTTAATAAAGAAAATAAAGAAACACTCATAACTGGCTTAGATATAGAGAAAGCCTTTGATTCCCTAAATTTGGACTATTTATTCAAAATCCTAATGCTATTTGAATTTCCTGCATCCTTTGATCATCTCCTAAAGAATATATATACAAATAATTTAGAATATGTCAAGTTAGGTCCTTTTACCTCTGAATCTATACATATAACAAAAGGCACTAAACAAGGATGTCCCATGTCACCAATTCTATATGCTCTGGCTATTGAAATATTGGCAGATTCAATTCATAACAATATAAAAATCAAAGGAATAGATGTTTATGAACAATACAATTCTAAAGTAATGCTATTTGCTGGTGACATATTACTAACATTATCTAATACAAAAGAGACATTAGAAGAATTTAATATATTAAATGACACATTTCACATGACTTCAGGACTCCATTTCAATAAATCAATATAAACATTTTTATTTTTAAATAAAAAAGGACTGCAGACTAAGGGGGTCACACCATAGGGAAACAAGAATCCATCTTAAAATATCTAGGAATTGAGTTATACAAGGATGATAATGAATTAGTCTAAAAAATACAATAATACCATCAATGCAATTAAAATCTCTGTGGAAAAATGGAACAAAATAATATTAACATTTGAAGATAGACTGCGGTTAATAAAAATGGTTTTACTGCCCAAGATCCTATATATAGCCTTGGCAATACAACTGTTAGCAGAAAGGAATATACTTAAAGGAATACATTCATGAATAATAAAATTTTTATGGTTTCCCAAAAGAAACATAATAGCTTTAATACATCATATCAGACCATGGAAACAGGGAGAATTAAACTTTCCTGATATAGAAACATATGTAAAAGCATCAATATCTAAAATAATCTAAGATTTGGATAAGTCAAAATTACTCTGCAAATTGGAAATAATTACTAATTGTAATATCAATAAATGAATTTGATTTACAAAAAAAAATCAAATAGATAAAAACAATTCGACATGGCACGTGTTATGTATTAGTATGCAATATAACATAACTAAACCCATTAAAGCTCATATGATTAATTATTACATTGACTCATTTAGGAAATTTATTAATGCAAATATAGATTTAAAAATATGGTTTGATTTTTTAACACAATTTATAATCACAAATAACTTTCACATAAAATATATAGAGAAATTATTAATTCCTGGGAACAAAAATGATTTGTTTGTTGGCTCCAATGTATCAAAGAACTAAACATTTTTAGATATGCAAGTATTCCACAACAGGACCGGCTAACTTTACAGAGTATTCTGTCATATTTGCAAGATTTAAGTAGAATAATTAACAATTCTTCATTTAAAGAAATACCTAAATTTAAAAAATACATATATGAAATCATATATAATGACTTTGACATGGGAAACAGAATTTCAAAATTTTGCAAAATATTTATAAACTATAAAACAATACCCAAAACCTCATATTGGAAATATATAACAAAAAGGCACTCAATACAGTTAACTGAAGATATTAAAACAAATATCTTATTATCGATAAAATATACATCCGTTACACAATTCTGGAAAGTTTTTAATTGGAAATGCTTGCACAGAGCATTCTTAACCCCAGACAGAATCAATAAAATTAGATCTTTCATAAAAGGAATATGTTGGAGATGTGAGCAAGTACACAATGCAGATTGGAACCACATTTTTTTTGATTGTGTTAAAATTAATCCATTTTGGAATGGTATTCATTACTTTCTACAAGCTTTATTTAATGAATCATTTTATTTAACTAAAGCTCTTGTATTATTAAATGTAAACAAAGGTCCTCATTTGAATAGGTCAAACATGTATCTAGTATGAACTATACTTACATAGTAATTTAAGATATTATGTATAAATATTATGGAATTCATTCAAATGCATTTGAAAAATAAAAAAATTGAGGAAAAAATGCATGCTAACACAAATCCTGTTATTTTAGCATTGTTCTAAGTTTATAAAAGCAATATCTAAAATGTGTCCCTATTTTTTGGGCCTTTGCCTCCCATTATGTCAGGCTTTGCCAAGAATTCTTGTGCTAAGAGGTTGAGACGTATGGCAAGCACCAACATAGGATATCAGCCCCCAAAATGCAAGATAACACAAAACACTTTGCTAGGCAATAAGAAATTCTGGATTAGGGTATGATAACTGGTTTATGATGGGTAGTGAAGGGGAATGAAGAGGATATAGACAGAGGGTAGAACCTATAACATAGTACAGACAGGGAAAGTAAGAGATGGGAGCTTGGAAATTGTAACTAGTGGGGTGCCACAGGGATCAGTCTAGACCCTATCCTGTTTAGTATTTGTTTTGCAGACATCCAAGTCAATATCCTAAACAAAGTTTGCTGATGACTACAAACTGGGCACCATTGTCCACTCATCCACTGATATAAAACAGCTCCAGTAAGTGTTAAATATGTAGGTAAATCAAAAATGGCCTCGAACTAAATGAAAAAATGTGCAGCATAGTAGCATTTGGTTGAAAAGTTGCTCCCTTCTCATATTTTATAAACAGTACTAATCTTCAGACAGATACAATCATAAGAGTCCTAGGTACTTATATCCAATTATCATGTTTCTACCATAATCAGGAAATTCTTCTATCTGGCCTAGTTAATTTCCAAGGGAATATCTTCAAGATCCAAATAAGTCAACCTACCATTGTAGTCTTCCCTTAGCAGACCAGTCATTAAATACAATGATCCCTTTGATATTTGCAAAACCAAGCATATTTTTCAGCTAGAAAGGTCCCAAAGAGTTCTAATCAAGAAAATTAATGGTTTTACATCCTTCAACTACCCCAGTAGATTAAGATCACTCTCCTTACCCTCAGTACCCTGTATGTTGCTGATAGATGATTAGTGTTGCAACTTTTCTAGCCATGAAAGACCCAGTCCTATTTGACCTTCTATTTCTTTGCAAAACCAGGGATACTGCAAGCTCCTATACTAAGGACCTAAATCTACACCAACAAATAAACAAGACTCACTGGTGGGATAGGTTCCTAACTCAATGTATTCCTAGGCTTTGCAATAGGTTACCACTACAGGTCAAAGTACTACTTTGGCTAATGTTAAGGCTAGTCTTGTTAACAGAATGAGTAGACCACATTTACACCAGAGTTATCATGAATGGTCTTACTCGATTTAGGAGGAAAGCACTATTAAGTGTGTGAAAAGGGTGGCAGAAAGTCCAAGTTGTCCTGGTGCTCACAATTGTGGTCATTTATGCAGGTTCCAAGATAACTCATAATCCATAGAAAAGGTTTAAAAAGATCAGGTGACATAACACAAATACTTGCGAGAGATGCAGCTATTTAGCCAAAGTGGAGGCTGAGCTCTCTCAACTCAGGACTGGCAAGACCAGACAGGAGGAGAAGGCAACTACACACACCACAAAACCAGCCTCACATAATGCTACCACTCCACTGAATCAAACACATAAACACACAAAGACATACTCGGAGGCTCTGAGTAAAAATTTACCTAAACAGCAGAGGCCTCCAAAGCAGACACCCAAACATCTGCTACCTCAAGACACCCCACAAGCAACACATAAACCACAAAAGCAGTGTGCAAAGCAGTCACAGCCCTTAAGGCCAAATACAACACCAAACATACTTGTCATAGGTGACTCCATAGTCAGACACACTGACGTCCCACTCACCAGGCTGAACAAGGAGAGGGTCACAGTAAGCTGCCCATCGGGCGCTAGAATCCACCACATAACACAAGCACTCGGGTCACTCCACGGCAAGTACAAATATGACACAGTCATTGTCCATGCTGGTGTGAACGACCTGAGACGTACCTCCCTGGACTACATGAAAAGAGACATAGAGGAGCTCTCTGATTGTGTGGTCCAGGCAGGTATGACCCTGACCCTGAGCAGTATCCTTCCTTCACCAAGAATGATGCCACAATATAGAGACAAGATGATCAGCTTTAACAATTGGCTTAATGTCTGGTGTCATTCAAAGGGGATTCAGTGTCTGTCTGCCTGGGATGACATGCTTGACAAGCCACGCTGCTTCGCAAGGGACGGCTTGCACCTGTCACCCTGGGATTCGGATATTGGCTAAGGCTCTTGCCACCCCATAGTGCCTTTTTAGGCAAGGCTCAAATTCTAAACCTACCACCCTAGAAAACAAAAATGGGAAGAAGCTGAGGGTAATGCTGCTCAATGCCAGAAGTCTAAATCTCAAAATGCACGCACTCGAGGCCCTTCTCAGTATGGAGAACATCGATGTCTGTGCTGTAACTGAAACCTGGTTCAAGGCTCCTGAGAGCACCCCAGCACTATTAGGTTTTACCTCATATCATGCGTTCGGCCCCAAACCCGGACCACACCACAAAAGGAGGGTGTATCCATATTCATAAAGGATACCCACACCTCCAGGTTGGTGGCAACGCATAAGCTTGAAACCATCCAGGTGCAACTAACCATAGGCAAAACTGCTCTACAAATTGTAGCATGCTACAGGCCACCCTCTCAAACTCAGGAACCCCACACAGCTTTCCTGAAGACACTGGAAGGTGTAAATGTATCTCCAAACACCATCATATTGGGTGACTTCAACTACCCGAATATAGACTGGGAACATTACTCAAGCCCTAACTTTCTAGCCCAACGGTTCCTGGAGTTCATAAATTCAAATGCCATGGAACAGCTAGTCACTGTTCCCACGAGAGGAGAAAATATACTAGATCTCATTGTCACAAACATGGGGACAAAATGCTCCACACCGGAAGTATATCCCTCATTGGTGAGATCTGATCATAAACTAATCTCACTGGAAATCCACATCCCACCCCACCCCAAACAAAAGACCATAGTGAAGAACTTCTCTAAAGCAAACTTCACACTACTCAAGACTGGTGTGGTATCCTTCAAGGCCCCTGAGCCAGTGGAAACCACAACCCAAGCTGCGGAAGCCCTTACAAATGCCTTCTATGAACACCTCCAGGACTGCATGGATCAGACAATCCCAAATAAAACCAAGACTCTTTCCACAAAGGGCAAATGTCCAGTCTGGTGGACCCCAGCCATTAACAAACTTTACAATAAGAGGAGAAAGCTACTACATGATAGAACAAAATCCATAAAAGGGAAGTCACCCCTGATCATTATTAGTAAAAAAATATGAGCACTCATAAAATCAACTAAGGCCAGTTTTGAGAGAAAAATTGCCATGGATTCAAAGGACAATCATAAGGCCTTTTTCAGCTATGTTAGGAACCTGGGTGGAAACTCCCAGATATGCTCAGAATTAGTCCAAAATGATACAAAAATCACTGAACCAACAGACATTGCCAACATACTGGCGGACAGGTTCAGTGCAAACTTCACCCCCCTCCCCTAAAGGAGAGATAACTATCCCAGCCGAGTGTAGCCTCCCGGACATCTCAAATGCGCAGGTGAAAGCTGCTCTCTCTAAAGCTAAAAACACAGCATCAATGGGACCGGATGGTGTCCCCGGCTGTGTGCTACACGAGCTAAATGAGGAATTAAACCCACACATAAGGCAGCTGTTTAATCTCAGCCTTACTACAGGATACGTGCCCAAGGAGTGGCGTACGGCAACTGTGGTCCCACTCCACAAAGGCGCCTCTACGGATCCTGGTAATTACCGCCCCATAAGCTTAACAAGTCTAGTCTGCAAAGCTATGGAGAGGATCATAATGGAGCTCATAAACAAAGATATAGGGGACTTGCAGACATTGGACCCGACCCAGTTTGGCTTTGTCAAGGGAAGATCATGCCTTTTGAACTTGGTCGACTTCTTTGAAACAGTCACAAAGGCCATTGATGAGGGAAAGGCAGTCCATACAGCCTACCTTGACCTTGCAAAGGCTTTCGACACAATACCCCACTCGGGTATTGTAGAAAAACGTACCAGCTTAAATGTAAACCCATATGTCACAAGATGGGTTGCAAACTGGCTTAAGGACAGAACCCACAGGGTTAGAGTTGCTGGCGCTATGTCAGACTCCAAGCCGGTCACAAGTGGTGTCCCACAGGGCTCGGTCCTTGGCCCCTATTGTTTGGCATCTATTTCTCAGAAGTACAGGCCAACATGGGAGGACTTTGGCTGACAAAGTTTGCACACGACTGCAAACTGGGCACCATAGTGGAAAGTGCATCGGACACGGATATCCTTCAGAAGGGACTCACGGAAACAGATAGCTGGTGCCAGAGCCATGGCCTGAAGTTAAACGCCAAAAATGTATAGTCATACCCTTCGGGAAAAACAAGGTAACCCCAAGCTACCATATAGGTGGCAATCCACTAAGCACAGAAGAGGTTATCAGGGACCTGGGGACCCAGGTTGACAGTGGCCTTTCTTTTGACACTCACATTGCTAAAGTGGTTAGAAAGACCTTCTACATTGCCCACCTGATCATGAAGGGATTCACATCCAGATCTAGTGAGGTCATTGTTCCCCTGTACTCTTCACTTATCAGACCAATGATCGAGTACAATGCCCCATTCGGGATGTATCTCACCCGACATCTGCAGCAATTGGAGAGACCCCAAAAGTTCCTCACCAAAAGGATAAAGGGACTCCAAAATCTGTCATATGCTGCCAGATTGAAGAAACTCCAGCTCTATTCAGTCGCATACCATCTGCTCAGAGGTGACATGTGCCTGACATACAAGGCCATGTCCAACCCGGAATTAATGGACATGCTTCACCTCAAAAAATCCAAATCCACCAAAACCACTAGAGCAAGCGACTTAAACCTTAGCACGGATATAAATAGGACATGCTGGAGGGATAGATTTATCACTCAGAGACTCCCTATGCTGTGGAATAAAATCCCGGTCCATGTCAGGCAGAGCACCTCGCTGACTCTGTTCAAGAGAAATCTAGACCTGTGGATGGGAGATCGTAGGTTTACCCCGGGAATCATCTCTGTGTCACTGCTGGACAGAGGCACAACAAACTAATGGGCACAGTATTTTTTCATATAAGGGGTGGCGTAAGCCACAAAAATTTGGGCTAGGCTTATAAATGCCTTAGGGCAGATAGCCTAGTATAAACCTATGAACCTATGAACAGAGCTCAATAAACAGTCCAAATATATATTTCTCAGTGGTCAGATAGCTCCTTTTCCTCCTTGTATTAAATAGATTTTCCTGTCTGTGATATATTCTGAAGCAAACAAATAATCATATCCCTTTCTGGCCAAAGTGACATAAACAGACACATTAGTCATTTCAGGTTCCAGATGGTATTTCTCTTTGTAGTCATTCCCTTGTTGGCATTGGGCATGGATGACATTGCAAGACATTGTGGTTGCCTACTTGCACATTAGTATCTGGGAATCCCACAATAAATGTTTTCAATTTGCTCTAGGACAG
Source organism: Protopterus annectens (assembly GCF_019279795.1). Lineage (NCBI taxonomy): Eukaryota > Metazoa > Chordata > Ceratodontiformes > Protopteridae > Protopterus > Protopterus annectens. The sequence goes on from NC_056731.1 coordinate 682,795,710, forward strand.
CACCATATTTATAGGGAAAGGTGTTGTTTTTTCACATGTACCAGATGTTCTCCAAGGTTCAATCCATAGTGGAAGATGCCTTGCAGAATTATGGTCTCTTGGTATTTTTGTACTTAGACAAATTGTTTCTAGTGACTCAAGTTGTTACTGGCTCATACTATTAGAAAAACCTGTTAAAATCAACATAGCAAAGATTTCTCTTTATGGGCAAATTTGAATAGTGTGCAGTGGGATTTGATCATGCTGAAAGACAGGGCAAAGGAAGCCTTGGCTTTGGCATTGTGAGTGAGAAAGCTTGCAATTATTACTGTTTGTGAAGTCTGTTATGATATCCACTGCCTCATTGGTTCATAGGTTCATAGGTGTGTACTAGGCTAATGGCCCTGGAGCCTATATAAGCCTAGCCCAAGAAGATTTCCTGGTACCATGCTGCCCAAAGTTAGTTCCAAGCGCCCCTGTCAAGCAAGACCACTGAAGTGATCCCTGGGATGAACTTCCTATTGCCCACCCACTTGTCAAGATTTCTCTTAAAGAGGACCAGTGAAGTACACTGCTTGACATGAATGGGAAGTTTTTCCAGAGTATGGGAAGTCTCTGGGTTAGGAACCTGTCCCTCCAGCATGTTCTGTTTATTGTGGTAATGAGGTTGAGGTCCATGGAGTGTGTGGCATGGAGGGATTGGGATTTCTTTAGGTGTAGCATATCTATCAGCTCTGGATTAGACATGGCTTTGTAGGTCAAGCAGAGATTGCATCTAAGTAGGCAATAAGAGACAGAGTATAGCTGGAGTTTTTTGAGTCTGTCTGTATAGGGCATGAGTCTAAGGCCTGAGATCTTCTTACTGAGGTATTTTTGTGGCCTTTCCAGTTGTATTGTAGGTGTCTAGTGAGATACATACCAAATGGGGTATTCTATTCTATAATAGGTCTAATGAGAGATGAGTAGAGAGGGATTATGACCTCTTTCTTCCTGGATGAGAAACCTTTTGTAATGAGATGTGCCACATAGAAGGACTTTCTGACTACAGTGGCAATGTGGTTATCAAAGGAGAGGTTGCTGTCAACCTGTGTCCCCAAGTCTCTTATCACATCTCTGTGTTTAGTGGACTACTGCCTATGTGGTAGTTCATTTTTCCCAAAGGGAATGACAATGCAGTTTTTGACATTGAGCTTAAGTCCATGGTTCTGGCACCAGTCACTGATGTCAGTGAGGCCTTTTTGTAGAATGTCTACATCAGTTGGAGAATCAATAATGGCTCCCAGTTTGCAATCAGCTGCTAACTTGGTCAGCTATAGTCCCTTTGTGTTGGCTTGAACTTCAGAGAAGTAGATACCAAACAGGAGAGGACCTAGGACCGATCCCTGTGGGACACCACTTGTAACTGGTCGGTAGTCAGATTTGGCGTTCACTACTTTCACAGTGTGGGTTATATCAGTGAGCCAGTTGGCAACCCATCTTATTATATAGGAGTTTATGCCTAGTTTAGTGAGTCTATCTATGATTCCTGAGTGAGGGATGGTGTTGAAGGCCTAGGCAAGATCTAGGTAGGCTGTGTAAACTACCTTGTCCTCAACCACAGCTCTGGTGACAGACTCGAAGAAGTCTATCAGGTTGAGCAGGCATGATCTACCTTTCACAAACCCATACTGTGTAGGATCCAGAGTTTGGAGATTCCCTATGTCCTTATTTATAAGGTACATGATGATGCGCTCCATAGCCTTACATATCAGACTCATCAGGCTAATGGGGCAGTAGTTCCAAGGGTCTGTAGTTGCTCCCCCTTTGTCTATAGTCACTTCCCAATAAATAAGTCAACAAATGCATCTGTGGCTGATATTGTTCTAGTGTTTTCAAAGCCATTGCACCATCGTGGATTTTATTTTATTTGCAAAGCCCTGTCAGCATGCTAAAGAGTGATGGAATGTTTATGTCATTCTCAACACAGGGTCTCCCCTTTTACAGATAAATCTGTCACAGTTTCTGACAGGTGTTGTCCTTATGTTAGGTGGGAGGCCCACCTGTGGCACTCCATAGTGCAGGGCAATTTTTAGCTCTCAGGAAAGGGGATTACACATACATCTGCTTAAGATGATGAGAGTGGTGTTTCTATCCTTTTTAGATCTACAGATGGAGCTGAAAACTAAGTCCCTGCTCCTCACTCAGTGATCATAGATAGACTCACTAAACTAGACTCAAGTCACCTGCATCACGGTGTACTAGACGATCAGACAGGGATGCCCTGAATCTCCTAAGCATATAGGCAGTGAGAGTTTAGTTGTAGGCCATCATTTTGATCATCACCTGTTTAGATATTCATATCCATGGAAGTGAATGCCTTAGCAAACTCTGTCAGATGTAGTTCCTGTTCTTTTGTTGAACTGATGGCAACAGTGGCCTGCATCATAAACATAGTCTGCTAGTAGAGCACTCTAGATGTCAGCCAATTCTTCATAAATAAGAACAGGGTTCCATCACAGTTCTGCTCATTTCAGCAGTACAGGAGGATTTTACTGTGGGCACTTACTCTCTTCAGTTGTAAAGATTTTTTATATGTCTTTCTACACCTTCTCTGCCATTTGTCTAAAGTCAAGTGTAGTTGCCTTCTTTCTTATTCCTTGCCTGATCATAAGTGACAGAAAGAAATGTGCTCTTGCCACACCTTAGCAAGCAATAAGGCTATGGTGTCTAGCTCTTAAAATACAGGAACTATTGGTGCAAGCTGGAGGATGGCATCCTTTGATTGTGTGATCTCCTTCAAGCCTGTTTCCTCCTTACTAGATTTTGATAACACATGAATTAGATTTAGAGGTCTCACAAGTGAATATGCCTTCCAGAATACCTTCACATGGATCGATCCATAGCTCTCTATGTGAAGAAGTATCCCACCTTCAGTCCATTAGCTTGCAGGAGGTTCTCATCTATGTCAAGCTCCCCTTTGAACTGGACCACAGTATTCTAAAGTAATTGTACATGTTTTTGTTATCTCACAGTACACAACCTGGTGGACAGTAAACTGTGACAAAACACAGGCCTGTCACACAGTTTGCATTTTCTATTTCCTTTAAAGATTGTTTTCACCTATTTGTTGGCTTACATAAATCTCAGTCTTTCCTTAAAAATTTGTTTTTGGTGTTTTTGGTGACCATTGTTCCATGTTAAGAACCACAGAGCTACATGCTGTAATTTGCGAAGAATCTTATTTGGTCTTTCACAGGGTTGCAGTGTCTCTCAGGGTTAACACAATTCCCATCAAAAGATGTTTTAGTACTTTCTCTAAATCAATTCATTCACATCTCTGCATTTATCCGGTGTCAGAATCCACTTCCTACCCTTTTTATTGGAAGCAGAAGCATGACTAAAAGAGCTATTAATCTCTTTTGCCATTTGTGAGAAAGACCTAGTTTAGCTAAGTAATACTTGTGTAAATGGATTAATAAATAAACTAGCTTTTGTCATCAGGTAGATGTCCACTTCTGGACAAATGTGGTCATGGTCCCTCAATGATAGGTATGGCTGTTTCTAGTGCATTTTTCTTTTTCAAAAATAAAATGTTCATTTTACAACTCTGTGCCATGATAAAGCAATTTTTGGTTTGGACATATACCAGGCAATATTGCTTTCTTATGACTTCAGGAATAAGGTCTCCTTTAGGGCCTCAGTGCTTCAGAATTTGGCCATCTGTCTCCCCAGGAGGTAAATCCACTGCAGAGATACTTTCGAGGTAAAATATAACAGATAATGTGACTACATATCATATGATCTGAATATTAAGATGACTATCTGAAATGGGTACAATATTTCTGGTACGTCCTGTAAGACTGACTGACAATTTTATGTCTGTATTCCTTTGGTAATCAGTTGGTGTGATCTTCTGGGTTGCTTGAAGACAGAACTTACAGACTGGGTCAGGGTATGCCCTCCTATATCCAAAATGTCACACCATTATGTATGCTGACAGGATGCATAGTGAATTCAGTACTAAAAAAGTTGTACTGAGGCAATGCTCCTCAGGAGTTAGGTCCCTCTCACTACATACTGAAGAGGGCCCTCTCAACAGTCATATGTTATTCATAGTGATGTATCTGTTACATCGTACTCAACTCCTGTTGGACATTTATTCATCTGGGTCAAGTTTGCTATGTATTTGCACTTTGATTAAAATTGCTGAAACAATAGACAGTCTTAATGTGTATAAATAAAATATACAGCTTTCTGATCAACGTATTTTATTGTTTAATAATAGAGTAATAGGCCATGATTTAAACACATTGAATTTGAATGTTACACATGTAAGTATCCATGATTTATCAAGTATTTTGTGAGCCTGATTTCTCTTTCAGCTGTTTAAGTCATTTTTTCAGACAATAAACAGCAGCTGGAGTATCTCTCTCCCTTTCTCTCTCTCTCTCTCTCTCTCTCTCTCTCTCTCTCTCTCTCTCTCTCTGTCTCTCTCTCTCTTTTTGCATTATTTGTGAAAGTAGCAAATCACATGTCTGAGATAATGTCAACATTTTGAGACTTACAATTGAAAGTAATAACAGAAAGTGCAGGTCTATTTGTCTTTTCTGTTCCGAGATTAACATATTGTGCAGAATATCTTGAGTAGACCTCCATCCGATTTATTCCTATTTATAAGTTCTTTATTGTACTCCTTCTTGTGTACATCATAATGTAAGTAACTTTACTTCTGGATTGTTCATTTATGTTTTTGTGGCGTACACATACCTCTGCATTTTTAGTTTATTCATTATTGAGAGTACCACCATTTGTCAAGTATTGTCATTTCATCTGGGGAACCACTGGCAGGACTGCCTTCTGTGCTGGCTTTTGATAAGTTAGGAAGCAACTGACTGCCTTTGAACAAAGTGAAGGTTTACACTGGCTTGAATGCAGATCATATATCTGCTCTGATGAGAAGTCTTGCATGTATTTCTCCCATGTTTCTGTTTCTAAACTGCACATCTAAACTATTTGCCCATGTAAATATTCATCACCATGATCATCAACCCCTTTTTTCCCATTTTCTACACAGAGTTGGGGTATCGTGTTGTCACATCTCTCTTGATTCAATGCCACACTCTTGCCTTCTCTGACACTCATGCCTGACTGTCACAGATCTTCTCACACACAATCCATCCACCTCTTTGCTGGACATCCTCTTTTCCTCTTATCTACTTCTTGTTTGTCCCAAATCTTCTTCACCAGATTGTCTTCTGCTTTTCTATATGTACCTGAACCACTGTAAACTGTTCTCTTTTCTGGGATTGGAGCTACTTTGGCTTTTGCTCTTATGTCCTCATTTCTTCATCTGTCCCTTAGTTTGCATCCTACCACCCTTCACAGGCACTTCATTTCCATCGCCTCTAGTTTTCTCATCTGCTCTGCCTTTATTGCCCAGGTTTCTGTGCCATACAGTAGCACTGGTTGCACCACTGTTTTGTACACATTACTTTTTAGATTCTTTGGCATTCTTCTGTCATTCACTGCACCTGAGACTCTATGCCAGTTGGCTGCAGGCCCACTGATTCTTCGTTTGGCCTCTTCATTCAGACTTCCCTTCTTCTCAACCACCCCTCCCAGATACTTGAAGGAATTAACCTGTTCCACTATCTTCCTTTCTATCTCAGTTCTCAGCGTCTTCTGAATTCCCCAATTTGCTGCCATTACCACCGTCTTATCTGTGATTAGTTTTATCCCATGTGCCTTCAGTTTTGCATTCCATTCCCCTATCCTTTGCTGAATGTCTTGTACAGAGTCTGCCTGTAATGCCACATCATCTGCATACAGCAACTTTGTTGAGCTGTCTCCTCAAACCTTTTTATGTAGTCTGCCACCAGTATGAACAGCAGTGGGCTCAGAGCTGAATCCTGGTGCAACCCTATCCCAATAGGAACCTCTTTGTGGGACTGAACACTGTTTGTACTTAAATCACTGTGGCCTTGTAATAGCCTGCACTAATTCTACCGATGTTTCTGGGACTTCAAACCACCACAGTACTGCCCAAATCAGCTTTTTTGGGACCTTGCCATATACTTTATCCAAGTCTAGGAATGCTCATTTGGACTCTGTTCTCATCTCTAGCTTCTTCTCAACTACCTGTCTCACTGCAAACATCGAGTCAGTTATGCTGCATCATGATCTGAATCCAAACTGCTCATCTACCATCTTACATTCTAGAATATTCATGCAGTGTGACAGGAGTTTGATGCCTCTGTACTGCCCACAGTTGTGGATGTCCCCTTTGTTCTTATATACTGGCATGAGTATGCTTATTCTCCAGTCATCTGGGATATGCCTTTCTCTCCACACAGTTATGAATATTCATGTCCAATGACTGTAATTTTTATAGGTTTCTAGTACAATGTTAGCAACCCTGATCTTCCTACAGGGAACTGCAGCATTGTAACAGGCTTAGTTACTATGTATACTGGCTATCTATCTAATAATGCTGAATTGAAGAGGCCAGACTTACAGCTGGAAGTCACATTGGTTCTTAGCAAGGTGCCCCTCTTTTTTATTCTTACATTAATCAGGATTTTTAAAACACTTTTCACTATAATTTCATTTTCTTTGCAAGGTAAACTATTTTTTCTCACAACATTTCTAAACCTCTTGACCCCTTTTATTTGTATTTCTTTCTGATAATGATATTGCTAGTCTTTAAGACAACTCCTACATATTTTTGTGTATGACTTGCATCTGATTTCAGACTAAAACCCCAGATGATTTACAAAACTTCTTATCTAGTCTAACGAAGTACAGCCCATATTTTAAATATATCAGAGTTTGAAAAGAAACAACTGAAATACTTTTGGAGCCCTTCTGTAAATGAACCACATACAAACATAAATACAATACTTCAGCTTTCATGTTCTAAAATACAGAGACAAGTGTGCTGAACTTGTTCTTGGAAATTATGATTTTTACTGAAGCTGTCTTTTGCAAATAGATTGTCAGTTGTAGTACTGTAGCCAGATTATTTAGAGAACCATACTAGCTATGAAAAGAGTTTTACAGTTTATGGCCTTCTGATAATTTTGTATCTACATTGATATTTAAAAGTATGTGATCACATCTGTTATGCTTTGTGGTATTACATAAATGTTAACAACAATATCTGCACCTGTGGAAATGTGCCTTCAGATTTGTTTTGTTCAGGATTCATGACACGTAATGATTTCCTGAAAGCGTCACCACCTTATTAAGTGTGCTTCTCATACTGGAAATTCTAATGCAGTTTTTCCTTTTTCTTTACACTGAACTATAGCTTGTGTTGCATACAGAGCTTCCCTAAGCACACACAGAGCCATAGCCATGGGAATACTATTACTTCATCTGAATGCAATCTGTCTAATAGATTCTGCGGCAGATGGACACGGAATTTTTCAGAATGTGACTCATTGAAAGGAGGAACAAGTTAATAGGTTATATAATTTCACTTTCATCTACACCATATGTGCTTCTATATGATAATCATGGAACAGTGAAAAGATATGAAGAGATTTGGTATGCGCTGAATAAAATGCCAACACTTTACACAACTGTCTGTCACTATCACATACAGGACCTGTACTGCTTAGGGATCAGTATGGAAGCCTGGGTTAAACTATGAAACTCTTGCCCTGGTACTACTGCAAATTAAACAAAAATCAGACTGGACTGGAGAGTTTTGTTTGAAATTGTCTGTGTATATACACAACACCACACAAGTGCTTGCTCCATATACATAGAATGCTGGTAACCTTTGGTTATATCTGTTGCAGGCTGTATGTGCCATATGGGTTTGCACTTTCTTTGGTGTGTTTTTTCATCATCTAGGTCACAGATTCAAAATTAAGCATGTGTTCTGGGCATGCTACCCCCAGTGCCCTGAAAAAAAAGTGTGACCTGCAAACCTTCATCCACTGCATCATAATGTCCTATTCCTAGTAGTTCTATTTGCCTTATCAAACTGTGCTGAAAGCTTGAGACATTCACTCTTAACATTTCTTTATTCCTTTCTACCCTCTACTCAAGCAGTTGACACTATGAGATTCAGTTATGCCACTTGACATCCATCTACAAATGAGACCTATATACTTCTTGTCAGGTATCCAAGCTGCAAGCTGTTAACTTTATTTCTAAAGTTCATTTTATCTCCATTTATTCTATAAGAAGTGCTATGTCCATAAAATAGTTTTGTGGTATTTGCAAACAACTATTTTCTGTGATGTAGACTGCCTCACTGGAGTACTAGAAGGTTAACCTAATATGATAATAATTTATGTCTCATTTGAGCCATCTGCTTTTTTACTTATGAATTCTACCCCAATATATTTCCCCTGACAAGGCTGAGTATATATTCCAAACAATCAGAGGCTTTCAGTATAATTCAGACTTTCTATTTCTGTCCTTAGTTTAGTAGATCTCCAGAGTATGTTGTTTATAAGACTAGTCACCTTTTCCCTTTGTGTCTGGGAAGATTAGACTGGCATAGGTAGGATTTGAATTCCACAGCTACCAACCAGATGTGAAGGATCAGACTTACTGTCACCAATATGTAATGGCCTGCCTGGCATATAAGGGGTTTGAATCCCAAAACTGCCAACCGTACCACCTGAGAATGTGAGGGACTGGATCCACACCACTGTCTCAGATAGATCTGATGGTTAGCAGAGGAATGGTCTCTGAAGTCACACCACATGTACCCATCAAGTTAAAATAAAAAAGAAGAGTACACCCAAATCTAATATAATAACCAATCTATCAAATGCAGCCTGGGCCCCAAATGCATAAAGGGAATATGCACTGCTTCCCTGGGTATGGCTTCTGATGTACAGAACCCAAGTAGGACTACATAGTCACAACCTAGGGAGCTACAGAGCTGAGTTTTTGGCCTTTCACCTCATGATCTTTTTCCACCACTCTATCACTGTGAACCTCAGTGAATGCAAGTATCCCATATTCATTGTAAGTGCCTATCAAAGAAGTTATTTTTCAAAAGCATATACACACGCGCGTGCACGCACACACACACATACACACACACACACACATACACACACACACACACACACACACACACACACACACACACACACACACACACACACACACACACACACACACACTTCACTGCTAAGTCTGGTAGAATTTTTCAATCCCCATAGCTTTCTATCTTGGAAGGTAGTAGTGTTACATCTCTAGAATTATTGGGCTAGAGTGGCAGCAGTTACAGTGCCATTACTGATTATCAGCCAAAATATAAAGCATAAGAATCAATGTTTCTATGTCTCAGTGGTAATTTGTTCAAATGATCTGCTTATGGAGGTAGATACTACAGCTTGCCACTTACAGAACTATATAATAACCTCTCATAAAACAATAACAATGATGGATAAAGAAATAATAAATACCAATTACAAGATCTTAAAAGTGAATAGACTTTATTTAAAAATAAAGAGACCAAGATAATGTGACAGAGGTAAATAAACCATAAGGAACACAAGTAACAGGCAGTTGTACAGAAAGGAATACATACAATGTATTGGTTACTTTCAGAAGCAAGTATAACAAACTTTTAGAGGTGCAGATAACTTTCTTAAAATACACAATATCAGATCATACAGTTTTAATGCAAAAAGTGCATTGTTTTTTGTGTTTTATTTTGGTGATAAGGATGGCCCCCTGATTTTTTTATCAAATCTGAAAACCCAGGCATGACATCACAAAAGACTGAACCCATAATGCCTCACTACCTAAATTAATGTATGAGGCTACTCTATTTCCATGTTAAATGCATCAGTATTAGTTTCTTACTTCTTACACAGACAAGTTGTCAACTAGTTATTTGAGGTCGAACACCTCAAACTAACAATAAGTTATCGCATTAGCATACATGATATGCACTAGGGCCCATTTTAGAAAGAGAAAAAGTGTGTTCACCATATAGCTGAAGACAATTACTATAGAAAAAGGAATACAATGGATAACAGCTTGTAATGTCATATAGGCATACTGACAGCAGATAAGACACTTCATAATGGACCTCAGGACTATATGGCACATTCAAGGGTCATAGAAGCAACATGGATACTGATCACTAGAGTGTATGGGGTAATATAGTATATGAACATGACATGTAACTGTTCTGCTATGAGGGTGGGGACTCATTTTGATCTGGAACACAGGATAATGGCATGACAGATGACTATCTTATTGTGTGAGAGGCTTACCCTGACAGGCAGAAGAATACAAGGACATGACAGATGACTGTCCTGTGTAATAGGCACACCTTAACAAGGAACAGAATACAAGGGTTGGACAAGGTACTGTCCAGCTGTGGACAAGGAGCACAATGTATAATATGCACACATGCTACAAGACATTATACAGGAATAATGAGACATCCTGTATGTAGGTCACATAATGTCCTGTCAGCATGTCCTGCAAGCTGGTAGGCAGTGATAACATGCCCACTGTTGCTATTAGTGTGGTACAGGGTGTGACTGATCCCATCACATTAGCAGACAGTTTTGTGTCTCCACATGGAGGTAGGAAGCTGTCTCATTGAAATCTGCCAAGTCCACTCATGTATATGCACACACTGATTCACAGGTGTGGTCCATAGGTGTACATGCTTTGACATAGGGCCAGAAAATGGCAATGGCTAGAAAAGTTCACAAAACTGGAAACAGAAGTGCTACTGCAGTACCTACATACACTTGGCATGCATATCCATGACAAGGGTGAAGCAGAAAAGGCATTCTGGGACCAGATATAGTAGGGTTTCATACAGGACATCAGTGCTGTGAGCATTCATAATAATACAGTAGTACAGGTAACTGTAGGGCCAGTGATATGACACTGCATGATAAGACCAAGGCATGGGATATTGCTAGGGACATTAGCTCCCCAGGAGATGGACTACAAGCACAGATGCATGTCCGAGAGGTGAAGAAGTCCTTGGTATCCCTCTATGTGGCAAGTGAGAGTACATTCATATTTGTCAGTGTTTGGATGTAGGAGTTGGACTGTCGAAGACTGTGCAAGTGTCTGTAGTGGATGCACCTGGTTAATCCTAGCATGTCCCATTGCCATTGTACATCAACCCACACATGTGAATGAGTTAATAATTTGAACACTTATGCCTAAATGTTCTCCAATTACCTCAGGACTGCCACAGTGACAACCTGCACCACAAAGTATGTATGTGTCCACATACCATGAAATGACTGATATGTACCAGTATGTGCCAAGTTGGGAGGACTAACACATATATTCCACCATTGTCACAGGAATGTTATGTTTATGCTTTCACAGGTTACAGTGGTGGTGAGCCCAGCAGAACAGGCTTGCATATACCTGATATTATCAGGTCTCCTGTGGCTGAGATGATGGCACCATGCATATGGCACATTTCCATAAGACAGTGGAACAACCAGCAATGATAGTGTTGGAGGGCATACAAATATACCCCACATGTGAGATGGTGGCAGAGGAGTAGGCTGAACCTTCATCATTGCCTGTGCTTAGTACTAGATGTCTAGTTCTTGTTAGCCCCACCTGACCTATACAGATACCACCATCACAGACAGCATGTTTGAACCATATTGTCTCTAAGGTGCACACACTCACCAAAGGGATGGATGTATCTATGGACATTTCTTACATGACTCCAGCTTCTTCTTTGATGTGGGTAGCGCCCTTAGCATCAAAAGTAAGTATGCATGTCATTTATCCAGGAACAGACCACTGATACACACATCACGGTAGAGATGATGGGCATAGTGCATGGCCTTTGTTATGATCTGCAACAGCTGCATTAATTGTTAGACAACCTGCGCCACAAGTGGAGGATCTTGGAATGAACACCCTGTACTCTCCTGTGTTAGCCAACATGACACCAGTAGATGTCTCCATGAGGCATGTGGCAAATTCCCTCTATTTTGCCTCTACAGGCCATACTGACCAGGAATATGCAAAAGTCTAGATATGCAGTGGGTGATCACAGGCCAGGCTTGTACAAATTTCAGATACCATTCCAGATAATGTAACACTGTCACACCAGGGTATGGCTGCCTCCACCCTTGGAATACATAATGCCATGATGGGGACCAACACTTATCTAGCTCCATTGAAGAGATGCATCACCAGAATAGCCACCCTATGTTTCACAATCCCATACCATCCCTATTATGTCACTGTCTTCTTAGTGGGATACCTAGCTGTACTTGAACAAAGAGCCATGGAAACATGCTACCTATTGCCTCTTGACATGGCTGGACCAGAGAATCCTTCTTGTAAATGCTCCCAAAGTGTCACATATTTCTTGGAGAGAATGCTTCCAGTCCTGATAAAGGGGATTCTTGGTGGTATAGTGGTTGGAATTTGTCACTTTCCCCATCACAGCCCAGTTTCAATTCCCAGTCATGGAATTTCAATAGATTCTAAGTTTGTAGATGATTGCAAACTGGGGGCTATCATCGACTCCCCTGTAGATGCCAGCATTCTTCAAGAAGACCTATCTCTGACTAACAAATGGTGCTAAACCCATGGTCATAAAAAAATGCATAAGTATACCCTTTGGGAAGTCAACCATCCTAGTTAATTACCATGTCAGTAGTATGCCCTTAAGAATCTATGCAGTGGTCAGGGATCTGTGTACGCACGTGGACAGTATCTTACCTTCGGCCACCAGATGACCACAGCAGTGAGGAAATCCTTTTATGTTGTGCAACCTATAAGTAATATAGAGTCATAGATTCATAAACTGTTACTAAGCTAATGATCCAAGAGGCCTTTCTAAGCCTAGCCAAGTTTTCCTGAAAGAATAATGATGTCCTGAATCCAAACAGGACACTGAGGGATAGACATTTATAAGCTACTTATGCCCATAAGGTACATAGGTGCCAGGACCAGTGTAAATTTCCTATTCCCCATCCACTTGTCTAGGTTGTGCTTAAACTGAGTAATAGATGGACTCAGCTTTATATGGATGGGAGATCTGCTCCATATGAAGGGCAGTCTCTGCGATACATATCTGTCTTTCCAGCATGTTCTATTTATATCACAGACACAATTTAGGTCCCTAGACCTTGTATTTCTGGTACTCTTTGACTTACGAATATGCGTGAGGTTCATAAGTGTCGGGGTTGTGGATGTCATGTAAGCCAGGCATAGTTTACCCCTCAACAATATATAGGAGTCTGAGTAGAAGGAAAGCATTTTAAGGTGCTTTGCATAAGGCAGGTTTGTTACATATTGTAGTCTTTTTGTAAGGAACCTTTGAGGTCACTCTAGTTGCTGCATATACCTGGTCAAGTACATAGCAAAGGGAGCATCTAGGTCCAAAGACCAAAGAGGTCATTGTCCCACTGTACTCTGTCATCATCAGACCAATCATAGAGCACAATGCTACCTTCAATATGTACCTGACCAGGTATATGCAGCAACTAGAGTGACCTCAGAAGCTGTACAGTAATGTTTCCATATTGTATCTGCTTTCATATCAACATATTGCATGACATTACACAGATCACAAATTTCTTATTGTGGGTTTCAGCTGTATACTGCAGTGCACCTCCGGACATATCCAAACAGTGGAAGCAAGCTTTCTTGAGTCCTAATGCATATTTGGTGATTGTTCACTTCTGTGACAACACAGTTTTGTAGGCCATCATTGATATGGTTTGTGGACTAAGTATGTCAGCTATCATTAGCATGGACATACTCATATGCCATTATGCAATTGTTTGCATATCATGCATAGCACATTATTTCTCCATTAGGGTGGTCACTCCACTAGTGCCTGAATCTCCTTCTTCCTATACATCACTGCTCACCATGGTATTTCATTTAACACTGCACTCTAATTCTTTCTGATTACCCCATATTATTCCAGATGCGGCCATACTAATATCATATAAGATTAGGATGTTCACAGTATATATTATGCATCCTAGGATCCTCTTGTCCCTTGCTGCTGTCATTTTAGTTTGCACTGCATCATTTTCTCTAACATCACTATAGTCACAAATCCTTTATCCCCAGTATTCTTCAGTGGGTCACTCTATCTAGTACATATCTTTTCCTTAACTCACCCTCAATGAAAGTGCATTATCTTGTGCTTTTTCACATGATATCATTGCTGCCATATATTTGACAATGTTGCAAACTTCAACCTATACCATCTGCAGCAGTCTTAATGTTTTCAGTAAACAGGTTGATCTTTCTTTCTTACTACAATTCAAGATCAGAAGAAAGTGTGCCAAAAAGGATCAGCCCTAGAATCAAAATGATCTACACAACCAGGTTCAATGCAAATGCTTCCATATTAGTTCCATCATATTATCCATAAGCCATCAAACATGTACACTATTAGAAACAATTTGTGTAGGGCGACACAGAACTAGATGCTTTCTTCCAGTCAGCACCTGAGCATAGGTTACACTCTAAATGTTGCCTAAGATGCCATTGGTACTGCACTGTACTTTCTTTACCTAACTATAAACTTTATTTTCTTGCTGTAATACACAGCCCTGCTTCCACTCTTCTACTCTTTCTACACTGCTTTAACCATCCTGTGTCACCACTCCAAACTTCTTGAACCTCCTTGTTCTATCAACTGCCCATCTTATTTTTGTCCTTTTACAGACTGTACATACATTTAAACATGATTGTTGTCTTACTAGAAATTTTGGCACTCAGTAAACCAAATACTTCACCCAGGTAACCCGTCATCTCCTAATCCCTGCCCAACAAATACACCCCAAGAGACTGCTACTATCTTCAATTCCTACTTTATTGAATCCATTAGTAAGATGATAAGTCCTGCTTCCTCTAATTCTGACATCAAATATCCACCAGATCCACCCTAAAGTCAGACCCCTTCTAACATATTTTCCCTTAAACCAATACCTACCAGCTATATCAAATCTCTTCTACATAAACTAAAGCCCTGTTCTGCATCTGCTGATAATCTGCCTCCCTACTTCCTTCAGATAGCAGCAGACTCTCTAGTTCTCCCAGTGTCTATTCTGATCAACTGGTCAATCTCTGAATATAAAGTCCCCTCTATCTGGAAAGAATTTTATACTCTACCTATACACAAAGGAGGTCACTCCACTGACATCACGAATTTCAGACCCATAGCCATCCTGTCACTTCTCTCAAAAATATTATCATAATGCGTGCATAAGCAAGTCATTGAACATCTATCACTAGAAAATGTGCCCACCCCCACACAACATGGCTTTCACCCAAAACTTAGCACCACTACTGTCCTTCTTTTCTTTATTAACACGATATCTCTGGCTAGGGACAACAGTAAACTAGTGCCATGCTTATTTCTAGATCTATCTAAAGCATTTGATGCAGTATCCCACCCCTCTCTTCTGGACAAACTCACTAACCTTAATTTCTCCACCTGCACCATTGCCTGGTTTTCTAGTTACCTTACAGACCGACTTCAATCAGTGAAATGGCTCTTTGCTCTTTCTTCTCCTCTCCCTGTCAAAATGGGTGTTCCCCAAGGATCTATTCTTGGTCCCCTACTCTTCAATATTTTTACTAATCAGCTCTACATCTCCTGCCCTCAGTCAACCCTCATCCAATATGCTGATGACTCTACAGTCATCTCCATTGCACCACCCTGACTTACATTCTATTACACAGAAATCCTTCAACTCTGCTGAGTCCTAGCTTTCTAAAAAAACAGCTAATTCTAAATCTTAAAAAAAAAAAAACTCACCTTTTCTTCCCAAAAACCTACACAACCTTAAATCTACTTTTGCTATTCACTCTCTAAATAAAACACCGATAATAGTTGAACCTAACACAAAACTTCTTGGGGTCATAATAGACGACCAACTGATATTTGATTTACATGTTAAAAATTGTGTAAAGAAAACCCATAAAAGACTTGGCCTCTTATATAGAAATAAAAAGTTCCTATCAAACACAGCTGAAATCTCCCTCTCTCATGCCTATCTCCTACCAAGCTTACTATACAGCTCTCAGATCCTTTCCAACCTCCAAACCTCTCTCCTAACTAAGCTGGATAACAAAGTGGCCAGATTTGCTGCAAATCAGAGCTATAGATCTCATCACTGCCTTTCACTAAAACACTTGAACTGGCTAGAATTAACCCACCAGCTTCTCTTCTCTCAGCTTCAAAGTGTCCAGTCTATCCTGTACCAACCAAAATTCTGTCCCAACCTGTCTCCTCTAATCTCCTTCTACACTCCCTCTAGAACTCTCCAAAGCTCAGACCAGAACCTACTACAAATATATAAACCTAAGAGGAAAATTGGTCAAAACCTCTATAGCTACCCCCCTACCATCTCTTGGAACAAACTCCCATTGGAAATTAGATCAGTTAATCAACTCAATGAATTCAAAACAGCCACCAAAGAATATCTTAAAAGTCTCTGGTCTTGCAACTGTACTCATCCTCCATAAACTGTGCCTCACAGATTGTAATCTTACTTTTCTGCCTTTTACTGGTTTAGTTTCTGTTTAGTGTTAGCTCTGTTTGACATATTAACTAACTAATTATTCTGCACTTTTATACAACCTCTTCTCTAACAGTCACCACATTGACTGTATTTTTAACTTTGTATACTGTATGCGAAACAGGCCGTGGTGATGCAGTGGTTAGTGTTGTTGCCTCACAGCAAGAGGTTCTCTGGTTTGATTCTCAGTTGGAATGCCTTCTGTGCAGAGTCTGCATGTCCTCCCTGTGGCCACGTGAACTATAAAGACATGCAGGTAGATGAGTGAGTGTTCCTTCTTTGAAAGTTGAGTGCCTGGCTGGCAACTTGATACCATAAAAATTCACTGCCAAGCATAGGTAGACTAGTAATCTGCTAGTTGGGTGCCTGGCTGGCAACTTGATACCATAAAAATTCACTGCCAAGCATAGGTAGACTAGTAATCTGCTAGTTGGGTGCCTGGCTGGCAACTTGATACCATAAAAATCCACTGACAAGCATAAGTGAACTAGTGATCTCCTGTGGTGACCCCTAACCAGGAAAAGCTGAAAGACATTACTATACTGTATAATAAACCTCCATACTGTTTCCTGTGCATATCCTAAGTGTAATGTCAGCTATAACTCTATAAATAGTCTCAGTGTTCTACTGCTTCCAACTTAAAAATGCTAATGTTGTTGATTTTTTTTGTAAATTTGTGGAACTTAAAAAATGGAAGTTACAAATACTAATGTTTTGATTTCTATGTAAATTTGTGGAGCTTTTCTCCCCAGGTTTCCACTGAAAAAGGGCTATCAGCTCATAAGGACTAACCCAGTCAGCAAATGTAAAATAAATAAATAATTACTCTGTCTCACACATAAAGAGCAACGGTTATTGTATGTTACCTTTACAATCTTCTCTCATTTTTTGTAAATAACTGAAAAAAACTATTTTGTTTCAAATTATTGCAAATTTCTATATTTGCAATTAACCCCAGAGGTTAAAACCCTGATATGAGCCTGAAAATTGTCCCATATGATCAGTACTCTACCATGGTCAACAAATGAATAAATAAAATTAATAAATGAACCCTGTGTCATCCTCACAGTGCTGCATTTTCCTTAACACAATTGTTCCAAACTACCACTGTGCCTTTTGTCACTGATTCAGCATTGTATCCACCTCATCATTTTATGGTAGCATCCCATACAATTTAACTTTCTCAACAGCCTTGTGGATGGCATGCTGTCATATAGCTTGCTAAAATGAGACACTATATCCCTGGGACTTGTTCACCTATGTGGTGATGCACCTGTATGAACAATAGAGTTCAGAAGCCCTGCCAGCATACCATATAGATTTATTGTGTGTGATTCTTTGGAATGTAAGTGAGAGTGACTGGCATATAGCCAGTCGCCTCCTTCCTAAGCACTCTTAATACAAGCACACAAGTATTGCCCTGTCCCAGTTCTGTGGCACCATTCTGACTCTCTGAAAAAAAAAGCATGGATTAGCTAGTAGTTTGTTACACAGTATAATCCTTTTATTTCAGACAAAGGATTCTTTGTTATGCTAATTTCGTAGTTCTTTAGTTTGTCACTTAAACGTTATTAATTCAATTTTTTGATATTATGGAATAATGACATATGATAGTGGGAAGCACGCTGCTCACTGTGACGTTGTGTTTATTATTGTACAACAGTCAAGGCTGCCTTACCAGAGGGTGTGCCATGAAATGAATGCAGAATTTCTAGGTCAAAGACAGGCAGGCAAGCCAGAAAAAGAAAAATACAGATGAGGCAGACAAACCAGAATAAGGCAACTTTTTATGGCATCTAATAAGAAACAGCTGGCTCTTGGTATACATCCTGGTCATTAGAGAGGGTTCTAAAGAGGAAAAAGGCAATCTGGAAGGAAGTTTTGAAAAAATAAAAGAAATAGAATTTCAGCAAATGAGAAACTCATAGAGTTACCACTGCCTACATGGTGTAGTATCATGAAGGGAAAAGATATTGGAGAAAACCCTGTGTATCCAGAACAATAGAATACTAACATTATGCTAACTGAAAAGAGCCCTCGTTCAAGTGAAATTTTGGAAGTCTCTATGCAGACTGTCGAAAACAAACTAATTGTATGGCTTGCATTTACTTTTAGTTTGAAATAGATGCATTTGTGACTGGGATTCATTTTGTTACTCCCCATAATTTTTTCTAGAAAGCAGTTTTTGTCCTTTGTAGATAAACCATAACTTAAACTTGAATAACTGATTCCAAAGACGGGTTTCTTATTGCTAACACAGCAAACTGCTTCAGGACCCACTTTATTCCATTCAAATAGAATGTCATTTATCACAATACATAGGGATACAGACACAGATGCACACAAACACACTTGCACGTGCACACACGCGCGTGCACACACACACACACACACACACACACACACACACACACACACACACACACACATGCACATACACACATATCCACATACATACACACATAAACATACATTACATATGCATACCTACTGGCAGTTTATGGTATTCTCAGCAGTGAAAAATCCATTCTGTTACAATTATGTGGATGTATTGACCTGTAGAATCACAAGGATGAAACTGGGGCTAAACTCGTTGTGAATACATCTGAATTGCTGCTTTGTCTGCTCAGTTAAAAGAAAAAATAACTAACTTTATGGTTTGGTTTCTTTGTATTTTCCCCTCTGTAGCATGCAGCCTCAAAGTGCTATAGTGCTGCAGAGGGGTCCAGCTAAATTCTGTAACTGCTTTGTCACAATAAGACGTGGGGACCAGTCACCAGCTTTGTGCCTACAACTTTACATATCCTTGCTATGTCCCTTTAAATGTAACTTGAACTTGGATTAAAAGAAAAAAAATTATCTATGGACAATTACGGACATATGAAAATTAAACTGATTTGTGTCTCTATCTACATCATCACCCCCCACCCCACGCAGACATATACACTACACTGTTGCCAATAAGGCAAAGGGGATAACATGGTTTAGCTTGTAGTTCCTAGTAACAAGCAAAATACAACAAAATAAACACTATTATCTTAATATATGCCTTCCCTGTCTGCCTCTGACAAAGGTTATGCAACCAAGAAGGCAGTCCACTTACTTTGCACTTCATTTTAATTATTTCTGATTATCACAGATCATTGTATATTACAAAACATTAACATTTTTCATGAGACCAATTTTCTGTGGATTTTATCATCAGCATTTATTTGCATATTTGTGTGCTTATGATCCTAATATGTTTTGGATATATATTTAGGGATTTTACGAAAAGTTGATATGTAAAGCTCAACCTATATTTTTTTAAATATGTCTAGAATCCTAGTATTTCTAAAAGTCTGAAGTTTTACTTGTTTGTGACTACCTCTATACACCAGTACCTTTCCAACGACATACCAATAGCAATAGCTTAGTATTATGCAAGTTACCCTTCCACACTATGTCATGCAATGGACAGAGTTACCCCCATATTTAAAACAAATATTTGTGTACATGAGTTAAAAGAACACATGTATGTATGTAGTAAAAGGGGGGTTGCACTACAGTCGTTATGAGGTAGCTGTCAGTGTTATGGAGAAAAGGGATGAAGCCTTTGACTACAGTCCTGGTAGCCTGGGTTTGATTAGCTGCTTGAGTGTTTAATGATTATGAGAGATGAGGTAAGGATGGGTGTGCCTCTTCTCAGGAAAAGGGATTACACTTGGATGCACCTTATGGTTGATTCCCAGTGTAGGCTGATGATTCATGATGCATGGGTTGGCTATCTTTAGAAAGGCTAGGCACTGGCTGAGTCACCAATAGGTAGATTAATATGCCAGCTCACACACTGCATGTCCATCCTTGGCATGTGATTGGATGAATGCAAGAGCGCAAGAGTCTAGAACTCCACTCTCCCTGAGTGCTTCATTGTCCTCTCCAGCCCTAAACATTGGTGCAAGTTAATACAGGAAAGCCTAGTCAGGTTTGGTGGACCAGATCCATAGAATGTGGAGTGGTCCCTGAGGGCAGCTGATGGTCAGCTGTGGAGAACCTCCCACAAATATGGGGGAACTGCAATTCACAGATTTTTCCACAATATTATACTTAACTTTTAAATCACTGGAAACTACAAGGAAAGTCCTAAAGCTGTTATTCCTTACTATGCATGAGGTTTTCAACATTCATTAAGATATACAACACTTTTGCAGCAGCTCAGTCTGTGTTCAGCATGTTCTCTAATCACACTATTTTTCTGCTTACTGCAGATTTTGCTTACACTTTATGTTTAATCAATGTTTTTATTTAGATGTGGAATTTTTGTAAGCCATACATTTTGTTTAATTTTAACATCTGATCTTATAACATATTTATACTTCCTGATTTCTATTTGGTGTTTTTTTTTCTGGCTCTCTGTTGAGAATGGGTACCTTGGTCCAGTCAAACATTAACAGTAAACAAATGTCAATAAATGAAATAACTGCTTTCACTCAGAAGCTTGAGTGCAGTAGTTATGAGAATCAGGTGTTCAGGAGCCTTAGTCACAATCTGAGTAATCCTGACATCACTTGGGTCTGAAAATGCAGACATTTAAAAACATTAACGCTGTTATTATTAAGAAGACCTTGAGTAATTTGATTTGTAAAACTGCATCTGAGAGATGTTTAAGTAGTTTGTCCTTCTGTACAAATCAAAGCATCAGTGCATCAGTTACTGGTTTGATACATAACCTCTCAGTGACCAGAATATATCCTTTCAGTACATATCTGTTTTTAATCATCAGGCACACCCTTCATCTGAATAATGACTCCCTTCATTGCAAAACACATTTCAAAGTTTGTTGATTATGACTAACATCAACTTATGGAAGTAGTCTTTGCACCTGAATTTAGGTCTTTTCTTTATCTGGTCACTGCATGAATAGCATTTATGACCTTAGATGAATGAGTTTTAAGATAAATCAGGAGTCCCTTCATTACTCAGGGTCTTGGCGTATGCAACAGTTGGCCTCTACCTGTATTTTTTACATTACTACACTCTTATTTGCTAGGTCCCTTTTATTTTTCTGTTCTGCTGTTTGAATTGAGTAATGCATTATTCAATTTATTGTTATAGAGCTATGTAGTTTTATTGTTTTTATATTATTATAGCGTCAGAATAAACAATTAATAACAATTCTTTGGAAAATGCTGACCTGTACATCTTCTGCCTAACTGGAAAATGAACAATCTGATGCTGTCTGTTTTCATTCTATCCTCAATAGATGGGCTTAGATCCGATCCTCACTTCTGACTCATCTGTTACTAAAGCTCATGGTAACCAAAAACTCTTCAGCTTTCCCTTACCCATAATGCACCAACCCCAACTTACCTCAGATCTCGTTTGCCACTTTCCACAAAATACTTGGTTGACCTAGCTCTTGAGTTTTCTCACATAAGTAAAAATGATTATCTTTAAAACTCCTTTATCTTAAAAAATGGCTTATACCTGAAAGCGCTTGTCTTTTTATTTGTGTAATAGTAAATTATTTTGCTTTATTAAAGTATTTTTTTTGCCTGTTGCTGTGGTGGTATTGGTACTTTGTTTCTATGTACTTATATTTCATATTTTTTCTTGCCCCTTACCCTTTACAACTTGATAACTCTGTTGTTACCATAACTGGTTTATCATTCATACAGTGTGTATGTCTTGGATTACTATTGCTAGTAATTTACCATTGCTGGTCATTTTTAGCTTCTTGCCTTTTCTTCTTAAAAATAAAAACTAAAAAAACAACCTGTATTTATTTAATTTTCTTCTTATAATAGCAGCATAATGTTAGAAAAAGGGCCTGCTGGATTTAAAAAATGTGTCAAGTGTGGGCACAACCTATCTATGTCAGATGCACACACTATGTGCATGTACTGCCTTGGTCCATTACACTTACAAGAGGACTACAGGCTTAATCATAGAGCATTCATAGAAAGAAAGAATAAGCTATTTTAAAAGGACTACTACTGTCTGCTTTTGGAGAGGATTTATCTGGAGCTCAATCCCCCAAAAGTAAAAGTAAGGACATGAAGCCTTCATCTCCAAAACCATCCACTTCATCCACCCTGGTTCAGGAGTCAACCAGGAAAAGACATAAGATGGATCTGGTAAGATCCACAAGTTCTTCTCTCTTGGATCTAAAGAAGAAGAAAATGATGGTCCCAACTACGTCGGACTTGACAAAAAAGCTACTGGATCTGACTGCTTCAAACCCCATCTGGTACCTTCAAGGGTGCTCTCACCCTTTTTAGAGTGTCATCGACCCAAGTCTCCTTCTATCATTTCCACTCATTCTTCCAGAAGTTTGACAGAGTCAAATGGGTGTCTTACTGGCTCCTATCCCTTTGGGTCAGAAGGTCCATCCTTCAACCACACCCCCACTCCTCCTCTGATTCCTTCAACTGTTTCAGAGTCCCTGCATCCGAGCCTTCTGCTGGTGTCTGGCTCAGATCTGAAGATAAAAATATCTTTGGATCTGAAATTTACTCAGAGTGTTCCAGTTCTGTTGGATCTGGAGGGCTCTCAGAGCCACAGCTTCCCTGTTGGATCTAAGGTGTTGGAGTCAACTTCAAAGTTGTCGGCGCAGTATCTGTGCCTGTGAGCCTTGGCACTGGATAGCTTGCCTGTGGCTTCGACCTAAGGAAGATTGCTTTTGAACAGGTGGAAGACAGTTGCCCAGAATCTTGTCTTTTCAGAGTCAAGGTTTTCTCTTTCTCGGGAGTGATCAGCTTTCAAGGTTGTGAAGAGGGTTTTTTCTTCCCCTACAGAATGGACATGTCCAACCCCCTTGTGTCTTCCACTTTGTACCTTGATGTCTCTGTGCTTGGAACCTCATCACTCTTTACCATAGGGACAGCCAGTCTGAGATCCCGAGGCTTCCCAGCAGGATATTACATCTTCTTCCACTACCTCCCCAGAGCATCTCACTGAGGAGGTTCCCAGGAAGAAAAACTGCAAGAGAAAACACTTGCACTTTCCTCAAGAATCAGTCACGGATGATACAGACTTCAATGAAGGTAAAAGGTCCCCACAATCAGCTTCCGAAGAGGTCTCATTTGGAGACATCCATGAGATCTTAAAACAGAGAGGTGGTTGGATACTCAACAACCCTTCATCTGAGGAGTTGGTATTCCTGGTAGCTTTTGGTACTCACCCATCTACCTCCTGGGTTACTCCATCTACTGATGAACTTATAGAATTAGTCTCTCAGTGGGTGCGGAAGGAACCTGACACAGCTGAACCCATGCTCTGGAGACCAGACAAGAGTATTGCACCACCTTTGGTTAAGCAGTTTTGGGTAAAAGGGTGCTCATTGATGCCATGGCCGTGGTGGTGGCCACCAAAAAGGAACTTGCCAAAGAGAGTTCCAGTGTTCTTTGCCAAAACAGGGAGTCTAGATCAAACGGACAGGTTTGGGAAGAGTGTTTGTGCTTCAGCGAGCTTTGCCTTAAGATCACTCAATTATTTGGCACATTTTACAAGGTTACAGAGGGATTTGATTAAGGTACTGTCAGATACCCTTTCAGGATCCATTTTTGCAGAGGTCCATTCATCTGTGACTTTTCAGTTGGCTACCTTGCGATCTATTTCAAATTCATCCATGAGGCTTATTTTGCATGTAGCAGCAGGAACCTCAAAGGCAGCGGGTTCAGGCATTTCCATCAGGAGACATGCCTTAATGCAGTTATTTGATTTTGCGGAGCCCTTCAAGTCTTCATTCATCAATGCTCCCTTTGACAGCACATCTTTGTTTGGCACCAAAGTGAAGGACACATTATCCAGGTGTGAGAAAGATGGAAAAACCCTGTCTGCAGTATGCATACATTTTTCGACCCCTCAGAGATCATTTTCAAGGAATCAATAAGGTGGTCGAAAGATGTGGCTCAGGAAATCCCAGGGTCTTTTCCAGGACAAACATGGAGAAAGTTCCCACAGGGGCAGAGGGGGACATTACAATGGTCAACACCACTATTGTGGCATAGGAAGCCCACAAAACCAGGGCTCCACAGATTCTCTCTTGGACAGACACTACCAGTGCTCCTGAAAGGAGGCCCAATTGACCACCTCTGGATGCAATCAGAGATCTATTATCCCTGTACCAGAGTTCCTTGACTAGACATAACAAAAGATACTTGGATGAAGAGGATTATTTCCAGAGGCTATATAATACCCATCTCCTTTCCAGCTCCAATCTCAAGTAAAATCCTCAATGTTCCACCCAATCAGAGGGAAGAAGCAGTAAATCTAATGCAAAATCTGCTAGAAAAATGAGTCATCCAAGAGGTTCCATCAGACCAGAGCGAATACAGAACTTACTCAAAGTTCTTTTTAGTGTCAAAGAAAACAGAGGACTGAAGACCAATTGTGGATCTCAGCAACTTAAACAAGTCAGTTTGACACACCAAGTTTTGGATGGTCATGGTTCAGTCCATTCTCCCTTTTCTGGGAAGGATGTTTGGATGTGCTCAGTGCTACGCATCCTGAAGGTCTAGCACATAAAGATGAACAGATGATCCAGAGGGTACTTACAATTCTTGTGCCTCCATGACAGCCCTACACATATATCGAGTGACACAGAAAGGCACACTTGGATCAGGTTGAAGATGGACAGCAGGCCTCCTTTGAGTGCCCCTTAAAACCCTC
Source organism: Protopterus annectens (assembly GCF_019279795.1). Lineage (NCBI taxonomy): Eukaryota > Metazoa > Chordata > Ceratodontiformes > Protopteridae > Protopterus > Protopterus annectens. Next base: position 682,820,855 of record NC_056731.1, read on the forward strand.
CTGCATGGCACCTCACCCATATTTTGGCTATAGCCAGAGTCAACAGTCACTGAAGCCATAGTAACCAAACTACCCTGATAAGTGTCTCACCTTCTACCTGTCCTATATCTGGAGCTCACTGGAATGGTTTGCATAGGACAGAATTACAAGGTATGGCTGAATGCCAACTTCAGTGTCAGATTCCACCTCTGCATCCCCAACCGTGCCTCTGTTTGGCCACCATTACTTCAGAGTCTGCTGATATTTTGACATCAGGTGGTAAGAGTCCTACACTTCCACTGTCAGGATCACCTGTGAGAATACGCAACAAATGCAAGAAAGAAATTAATAGCTACACTACTACAGTTGAATATATGCTAACAAATGAACACTGAACCCACTATCACAGATGGTACAGCAATACACACACACACACACACACACAGTCCTGACACCCACCTCACACATACAGATAAATGAATATTTGTGTGAAATGCTCATCAATACTGAAATAAAAATATTTGGCTTACTGTGTGCAGATGACTTCACACTTGCTAGGGAGGATGGTCCTGGAAGAAGTTAAGTGAAGTATAAGGACACAGTCATCGCAATAACAATAACACGGGGGGGTGTTGACCTTTATACGTCCATTAACAATACATTTAACTGAAACCCAAGCCCATGTGTAATGAACCAGAATGCATTGTTAAATATATCACTTTATAACTAGCACCCCCCCAACAAAAAATTATTAAACTAACTTAACTGCTGCTTTCAATATTTTACTATACAAAAAAATATTTAAAAATTGACATATGTAAGCCTACCTGGAAACTCCTCCTAGGACATACTAGTCCTCCCTGAAACAGCAGCACCAACATCAATCACATGCTGTTGTGCACTTTTCACTGAGCTCTCTGGATCACTGACAGTGGACAGGAACTCTTCATTTGGTGTCAGTGGTGGCTCTGTAGCAGGCCCCTCCCTGGAGCTAGCTGCCTATGTACCACTGCAGCTGCTGTCCTCCGGGATGAAGAAATCATGTTAGTGGCCCTATAACACACCTGATCACATGTCCTGCTATGTCCACCAACAGCATTCCAGACATATCCCGTCCTTTCCCCAAGCAGAAAAGGACTATGTTTCCAAAATGCTTGTACAATCACATAATTTTCTGTGTCACTGAATAGGTGGTTTGCAGGGATTGGGATGCTTGGGTGCAATAGTCCTTGGTGACATAAAACACAAAAGGATAGTACACATAAATATCACATAAATAAAAGTCCTGCTTAGATATAACATATATTATTAGTTTTTCAATATTACCTACTAAATAAACAAAATACTTTTTCAGTTATTCAAATATAAATACAGGTTATGTGGTTATAACATATCACAGTCACACACAAACCAAGGTTTGATCCAAAACAAGGAGTAGCAATAGCAAAGCAAACTTCTGCAAAAATATTTTAGTTGTGCCAACACAGAAATAGAATATGGCTCCCGCACACCGAAAACAACAGGCAAATGACATTTTTGTACAAAACAAAGGAATAAAATATCAGGGAATTGTTATAAGTGCTTTCACACAAACTGTCTCAAAAACATGTGTATACATTTACCATAAAACAGTTATTTTTATGAAATTGCCAGTCACATCTACCTGTGCCCAGCACTCCCCTAGAGGTGTCTATGGGTCATCCTAAAAGGCTAACACCCCATGTCATTGACAATATAGGACATTTACATTTCACTGAAATAACAACTGAAGAATCTAAAGAGAAACAGCTGTAACATTAACACTTGTGATGAAATGTAATAAGGCTGTGCATCTGAGAAAGTAAATGCCCAGATACAAATGCCTATGCCATCAGTAAATTTCTAAGTGCATGCAGATAAAAGTAACATTTGCTAATATATATATATATATATATATATATATATGTGTGTGTCTGTGTGTGTGTATGTATATGTATTTATACACACACACACACACACACACACACACACACACACACACACACACACACACACACACACACACACACACATATTTTTTTCTAAATAACGTGTGCATATCCAGTATATAATTGAAAAATGCAATCGTACTTTATCAAGATCAGTAGTCTTCTGTGCAGATAAATCCAAAATAATAGCAATTTTCTTCTGTGTTATATACATAAACAAGTCTCCACACCTTCAGGTTTCCTAGCTATACAATTCCTCTTTTATATTGTATATTCAGGCCTATGAGCATGATGAAGATGCAAATAAGGTGTAAACTCATTAGAATTGCTGAATCCCAAATTCTTGGCTCAGTGTAACACATGTAAACGTAGTGCAGGTACTCCTTCACTGTTTGTTGCTAATGTAATGTATTGTAACTGAGAATGATTACTGGTAGGGAGAAGGAAAACAACAGCATTTCACAGTCCCTTACCTACAGTGGGTGTGCCAGGCATGTTAGACTTACAAAGTGTAGAAGTAATTTTATCAAGATTTTAAATCTAAGCAAGAAGTACACATTTCAGTTTCTGTTCAGTAATATCCAACCTCCCCTGCATTGGTGGATAACTGTATATTATTGCCATTTAGTATTTTCACACATTTTAAGGACAATGATAAAAATTGCCTTACAGACTGCATATCTCAGATGACTGCTCAGATAAGAGAAGAACGAACACCATACAGAGATGAGATAGAACTGCATTTCTGCAAACAATAGTCACACATGGTTGTGTGATCACTGATTGCACCACATCTGAAATTACCATGCATAAAAAAAAAAACTCATAAGTGTACAAATGCCATATGTCTTGTTAATACTCTGGATGATTTTGTACTTGCTTGTATGCACAATGATTTTCATTCTTTCTGCAAAGCTGTTTCTGGGGCAAAGAGGGATAAAACAACCGTACTGTGTTTGTTCATTGATGTAAGAGTTCAAATCCAGACTTATATATATATATATATATATATATATATATATATATATATATATATATATATATATACATATATCGTACAGATGCTCAACTGCATCTTTTACCGAATCCCAATTTGGCGAGCATACTTGCGTGAAAGTGCTGTTCACCGAAGCATCACTTTCACTTACGTATGCTTGTTGTTCCATTGCGGTAAGGGAAAATTCCCTTTTCCCCACTGTAGTGCAACCTTGGAGTGAGAATATTAAAGTAGGGGGTGCAGGGAGGCTTGCCCCCATGCATTCAAGTAGATTTTGTGTTTTTTTTAACATACTTCAAGGAAAGCGCATTTTCGATGAAAGCGCTTTCATTAAAGTGTGTTCAGTGGTAATGGATTCGGGCTTTTGAACTTTCATTCAAAAGTCCTAGATCCATATATATGGGTCTAGGACACATGCTCGACTAGCATATGTCCAAATCACAAAACATTGAACACACATACACGAAAGTGCTTAACATCAAAAAGCACTTCCGTGTATGTGTAGTTCAAAAAAAAAAAATCTACGTTTCTGCAAGCCCCCCTGCACCCCCCACCCCCCCCCCATTTTATTATTCTCACTCCAAGATCGCACTACAGTGGGGAAAAGGGAAATTTCCCTTACCTGCACTGTAGTTCGATCTATGAAACAGGCACACATACACCAAAGTGCTTGTCGATGTTAAGCGTTTTCGTGTATGTGTGTTCGGTATTTTGTGATTCGGACATATGCTAGTCGAGCATGTGTCCGGATCCCATATATATATATATATATATATATATATATATATATATATATATATATCTGTATATATATATATATATATATATATATATATATCTGTATATATATTAATATATATATATATATATATATATATATTAATGTATATATATATATATATATATATATATACACACATGGTTCATTGATTCATAGGTAGGTACTAGGCTATTGGCCCTAGAGCCTATACAAGCCTAGCCATATGGATTTCCTGTCTATCAGCACTTACAGAAATTTATTTTCCTACACCCCTGTCAAGCAAAGCCACTGAAGTGATCTCCAGGGTGAATTTCCTATTTCCCATCTTATTGTCAAGATTTTTCTTAAAGTGGGCCAATGAGGTGCTCAGCTTGACCTGAATGAGCAGTCTGTTCCAGATTATGGGAAGTCTCTGGGACAGGAAGCTAGCTCTCTAGCAAGTGTTGTTTATTGGGGTGACAAGGTTTAGGTCTTTGGACTGTGTGGCTTGGATGGATTGAGATTTCTTTAAGTGGAGCAGGTCCAACATTTCTGGGTTTGACATGGCCTTGTATGTTGGGCAGAGATCACCTCTGTGTAGGCGATATGAAACAGAGTAGAGCTGGAGTTTTTTGAGGTGGTCTGCATAGGGTAGATGTTTTAGGCCAGTGATCCTCTTTGTGAGGTATTTCTGTGGCCTTTCCAGCTGTTGCAAATGTTTTGTGAGGCACATACCAAATGGGGCGTTGTATTCTATAATAGGTCTAATGAGGGATGAGTAGATGGGAACAATGACCTCCTTTTTTCTAAATGAGAAGCCTTTGTAATTAGGTAAGCTACATAGAAAGATTTTCTGACTACTGTAGTGATGTGTTTATTAAAGGAGAGACCACTGTCCACCTGTGTCCCTAGGTCTCTTATCACACTTTCGGTGTTAAGTGGGCTACTACCTATGTGGTAGTTCAAGGATACTTGTTTTTTTCCAAAGGGGATGACTATGCATTTTTTGGCGTTGAGCTTGAGGCCATGGCTCTGACACCAGGAATCTATATCAGTGAGGCCCTTTTGTAGAATGTCCACATCCTTTGGGGATTTGATAATGACTTCCAGCTTGCAGTCATCTGGGAACTTTGTTAGCCATAGGCCTTCAGTGTTGGCTTGAACTTCAGAGAAGTAGATGCCAAATAAGAGCGGACCTAGGACTGAGCCCTGTGGTATTACACTTGTCACAGGTCTAGTACTGGATTTGGAGTCAGCTACTTTGACTATGTGGGTTCTGTCAGTGAGCCAGTTTGCAACCCATCTAGTGACATAGGGATTAATGCCCAGTTTAGTGAGTCTATCTAAGATTCCAGAGTGGGGGATGGTGTTGAAGGCCTTGATGAGGTCCAGATAGGCTGTGTGAAACACCTTACCCTCAGCCATGGCTCTGGTGACTGTTTCAAGAAGTCAATCAGATTTTGGAGACATGATCTACCTTTCATGAACCCAAACTGTGTGGGGTCCAGAAACTGGAGTTTTCCAATGTCCCTGTTTATGAGTTCCATGATGATACTTTCCATGGCCTTACAGAACAGACTTGTCAGACTGATGGGGTGGTAGTTACCAGGGTCCATGGCAGACCCACCCTTATGGAGTGGGATAACCGTAGCTGTGCACCATTCAGTGGGCATAAAGCCTGAGGTGAGGCTATGGTTGAATATGTCAAATAGGTGGGGTGCCAGTTCATTTTGTAGTTCATGTAGGACACAGCCCAGGATGCTGTCTGGTCCCATGGATGCTGTATTCCTGGCTTTGGCTAGTGAAGTTTTTACCTGTGCAGCCGTGATTATCGGGACTTGGCATTCTTCCTGTATTGAGATGGGCCCTTTGGAGGATGACAGGGGGGTAAAACTGGCACTGAATCTATCTGCCAGAATGTTAGCAATATCAGTTGGATCAGTTTATTTGGCGCCATTGTGCTGTAACTCAGAGCAAATCTGAGCAAATCATTGAGGTTCTTGACATAATTGTAGAATCCCTTGTGGTTGTCTTTATAATCTATGGCAATTTTGTTCTCGTAACTAGCTTTGGAGGATTTTATTAGGGATCTCAGCTTCTTACTGATGCCGACCAGGGACTTTTTCCAATCCTGGGTTTTTACTCTTTTTTGCAGGAGTTTCTTTCTTTTGTTGTATAGTTTGTTTATGGCCAGGGACCACCAGATTGGCTTCCTTTTTTTGGAAGATAGCATATTGGTTCTATTTGGGATGGCATGGTCCAAGCACAAGTGTATGTGTTCATGCAATGCATTACTGAAAGATTCTGTGTGCCCGCTTTCACATTCCATGCGCATGGTTGTTGTGATGGGTGTTGTGAAGTTTGTCACTTCAGTCTTGAGAAGCTTGAAGTTGGCCTTGGAGAATTTTTTAAGGTGGTTACCTTGGTGGGGGGTGGAAGTGGGATGTGGATGTCTAGGGTGATTAGCTTATGGTCAGATCTGACCAATAAGGAGCTGACCTATGGAGTGGAGAATCTGTCTCCCATGTTGGTAATGATCAAGGGTGGGGGTATGGATAAGCTGGTCCAAGGTATTGGCATTAATGAATTCCAAAAACGTGTGTATGTATATATATATATATATATATATATATATATATATATATATACACACACACACACACATATACTTTTTTTTAATAACAATATTTGCACAAGGAATTGGATAAATACAAAACATGTCATGTAGTGTACTTCTATGATAACTAATAGATAAACTACAGGTGTGAATCGTGTGTGTGTAGCACATCTGCTAAGCATGAGGATCCACACAGCATGTACTATCTATAGATCACAGTTCAAGGCCCACATTTGTCTTTTCAAGGATAAAACAAGTTTAGCTTTGCTTCTCTCGTTTACATGGGGCTTACCATTGTGCAAACCTGGACTACTGGCCCAGTTCCACACATGAAAAAGAACACCTGCAGACAGGATGCAGACATTCTCAATTTCTTAAATGATACATTTTGCATTTTTGCTTTCCATCACTCAGACGCACTAAGGAACATTGTGCAGTGGCAAACTTCCCCAAGACCTGCAGATCTAAAACACCTGCAAAGAGGAAGCAGACGGGAGACAAATTCAAAATGGAAATATTGTATCCTCTATGGTTTGCCACTGTGCAAACATGTTAAGTAGCTTTGCTTGGCGGTTAGCAACCAGAATTTAATAATGAATATAAAAATGTCAAAGCTTTTTTTAAACTATTCTTGTGGCAGCAAGTTTAAGTTTAGGGTCACAATACAGATGATCCTGGTTTCTAATGCAGCAATTTCCAAATGTTTTTACTGTTGTTCCATTTTACTTTATATTAAAATTTACATAAAAAATTATTACACACTGCCAATTTTATTAAGGTTATACACTCAATTTTAATAAACACATAAAAAATGTAAACATACTTATAAATAATATATAATTTATGTAATTCTCTATTAAGGATATATGTCTATTTTTATATTCAGCTTATATACATAGAGAATATGTTTAACATCTTTATTATTACTATATATTTTATTGTTGAAGTAATAATTGATGTGTGAATATCATATAGTAATATTTGCTACATAGGAATATTTGCTGCTATATGCACACTAGTATAATGTAATATCTTTTTTAAAAATGTTTAAATTTATTAATTGAAGGAGGGTTTTGATTGGGCATTGATGAATTTGAATTTGTTATATAAACTGTTACTTGCACGAATTAAGTTTATGTTGATATGAAGAAGCTACTAAGCGAAAGCGCTCATCATTTTAATAAAATTGTTCATCTGTGTTTTAAGAAAAGCTACTACCTGTTTTGCTCCGTTACTTTTATATCTCACAAAGTTATACTACAAATTTTAGCAATGGAGCATTCATTCGGCTGGCTGGCAGACAAGTGTCTCATTTTGGTATTTCTATTTATACTTATAAATAAGAATAAGTATGTAAGCAACACCTTAAGAATGCACTCAGTGGTGAGAGACCTGGATCTACAGGTTGACAGCAACCTCATCCTTGACCATCATGTCTCCACAGTGGTAAGAAGGGTGCTGTGTATTGCTCATTTCATAAGTAAGGGCATTGCCTCCAGAAAAAAAAGAAGTTATAACCACCCTGCACTCTTCCCTCATCAGACCAATAACTGAGTACAACGCCCCTTTTGGTATGTTCCTTTCCAAGTACCTGCAGTGGCTGGAGAGACCGCAGAAGTTCCTCACAAGGAAAATTCTATGTCTTCAGCATCTGTCCTATGTGGATCATCTGAAATCACTGTCACTGTATTCTGTTTCATACAGGTTACTCGGAGGCAATTTCTGCCTTGCATACAAGGCAATCTCTGACCCTGATTTATTGGAAATGCTGCATCTACGTAAGTCAAATGGTACACGGGTTACTCACTCTAAAGTCTTTAACCTGGTATATGACATTAATAGAAACCTGCTTGAAGGACAGTTTTGTCTCCCAGAAGTTACCACAACTTTGGAACAGACCCCCACTTCATGTCAAACAGAGTACCTCATTGGCCCTCTAAAAAACGCAATCTGGGCGACTGGATAAGTAACCGTAAATTCACCCCCGGGGTTCTACCTGTGTCCCTATTGGACAGGGGCAATAGGTGCTGATCTTGGAAATAAGAGTAGAACTTGGCTAGGCTTGTAAGTGCCTTAGGGCCATTAGCCTAGCAACTTTCTATGATCCTATGTATAGCAGTGGAGCTCTTATGGATAATTTATGTGACTGAGATTATACTGACTATTATGTTTCCATAATTATAATTGTGTTCTATGGCCTTGGATGGCCTTCAGACTTCAATAATACTTATAAGCAAATGAATGTATAAACCAGGACCTTGTGAGGTCAAACACATACATGGTTAGCCCCTCAGTCTGTCATTACATCTAAGTTACACCTCCAGGTGCACCTGAAGTGAACTCTTACTGACGCCTCTAGGCATTAAATATTGCTTGCTCATATTTGCATCGATAATTCCAAAACCATGCTATGTGCAAGGTTTTAAAATATTTCATCTTAAAGCTTATACAATGGCAAATTCAACTGCATTAATATTTGACCTCTTTCTAGTGCAGGTAAAGAGAAATTAACTGTTGTTTTATTATATTAATTTATACAGATATAATTTTCACATTTTTCTAAATATCTCAACAACCAAGTAACGCAAACAGAGCTCCTTAGTCTCATATGAAAGTTCTCAGCTAGATGAATAAAATGCTGCTAACAATATGTGTGTAGCTTGAGTGGTTGTGGAGATATTGTATGTTGTTTACAAAATATTACAAATGTAATAGTTCTTGTGTTTTCTGTGACTTATAAAATTCTGTTTAATACCTAGAACCCAAAGAATACTACCACTATTAAAATAGGATACACTCAACCAGTGGCTGGATGAGTTCAGGAATGTTGACATCCCACAGCTGTGTAAGTATACTGATAAAGAGAATTTATATTAGATAGAAAGCTGCATATAGGCAAGACTGGTATGCATAATGCTGTTTTCTTGTTCTCTTCTCTTTATTCCACAGCCAATGCAGAGATTATGGTGAATAGAGATGCCCATACTGAGCATCTAGAGAGACTAAGGGAAGCAAGAAGTATGCAAGCAGCACAACCTAGCTGTTATTTTTGCTAAGTATTGATTTTCTATACAGTTGCAGCAAAGTAAGCATGCATATACTAACTGTAAAATAAAATATGCATGCTTCAGTCTGTAGCACAAGCCAATGTAGGAGTTAAGTTTACTACTGTAGTCAGATGTTGTGGGTTCAGATACCACAAGTAACAAATGTATAGTTAAAATCCCTTAAAAAATTACATAATTTAATTTCAGCACAAGTGGCATAAATGCCATGCTGTTAACTTAATCTGCATAATTGGGCCAAGCATATGTGCAATATATTGCAAGGATTACTTTCAGTAATCTTTATTTACAGTTTGCAGTTGTAAAGAAGTATACTTAAATGTAAAAGTAGAAATAAATTACTTTATTATTGTGATAATGGTTTGTTTGTCACATATGATGTCACTAATTATATATTTTTTTCTCTTAGCTCAACCCTTTTCTCTCTTTTTGATTTCGATGTGTAGTCAAAATGTTTCCATGTCATCCACCTCTGACAACTCACAAAATGCTTTACAGCACAGGGAGGTAGGCCAACCCCCATGCCTCAGCCTGCCCCAGCTCCACAGGTTGTGGCACCAACTCCCAGCACATCTGGGTCCCAACCTGGCAGTACTGCCTCTGCTACCTCTGAACTACCTGGGCCTTCCACATCAGGTAGCACTACTTCAGCAGTTGGTGCTGTGGTACCCACCAGGAGTAATGGTGGAGGTGGTGATTCTATCACCTACCAGGAGATGCCAGCATTAATGAGTTGGGTGGTGTTCATAGGTTCATAGAAGATGCCAGCGTTAATGAGTAGGGTGGTGCACCGCACCATTGGTGTACCCCTATGCCAGATGGACAGGCTGCTCTCAATTATGGTCCATATAAGAAGAGGTAAAGCACTCCAACCGCTAGTGGAGTAAGGGGACAGTATTGCAGGTGAGGGCTAGATTCTCACTGTCCCCATGTTTGACAGGTACAGGCATCTGTTGTCCTCTCCCTAATCCTAATGATGGTATCCCCAACCTGTCATGTCCCTCACCATCCCTGTGTCTTGTCCTGTTTGTCTTGTTTGTTTTTATCTATTTCCTCACCTACCCTACTTACCTGTCCCAGAAATACTTATGTCCCTTACCCAACAGTCTTCCCTTACTGAAGTAAAAAAAAAATGGGCACCTGTTCCTCAAAAATATTGTCCCATTCATAGCACTCCACTTCACACATGTCTTCTTGACACACTTGACTCGGTCCAATTGGCTATACAACATGATAGCATTGTTGTCACCCCCCCCCCCCGCTTTGCTGAGATGACAGCCCAAATTTAGTTAATATTCTGTACATATTTTCATTTTACACTGTTGAAGAAGTGTATAGCTATGGTTCTTTCCTACCTCCCTACTGCATATTTCTACATTGCTTTCTCTTTGTTCTTCCCCCTACCTGCTCCCCATTTCACCATTTTCCTATCTATCTCATTTTCACACATTTAATCTGGTCAAAAAATAAAATCACACACAACATACATAAGTAAAAAAAACAATGGATCCCTTTATGTTTTGGCCTCTGTGCTTGTGCAGTTTGGCATCATGCATCAATGCCAAGTGACAGTGAACATTTCTTCATTAATGTGGTTACATAGGCAGAGTGTGTTCTTTCCTTAAAAAGTGCCTTCCATTTGGAACACACATTGAAAGTAGAATAAAGAATCATGTCATTCCATTATAACTACATATTTAAAACAAAAAAACAAAAACAACCAGCAAGGCAAACCCACCAGAGGTCCTCAAAATACACATTTATTTGATCAAGTAAAATCATAGTTGAGCACTTTCATCTATTTACACGGACATCATCAGAACCATGAATGAAACTCTCTCATTTCCTTTTAAAGTTTTCTCACTTCCTTATTAAATGATTGAACCAACACACCCCAGAAACAACCAATCACAATGAATTTTGTTACTGCAGTACCAGAATTATACTTATGGTTTTGGTTCTACATATTTAAAACTGTTAGATACACCTGGATTTGATTCTTACATCATCTGAGCTACAAAAGAAAAATGTCAGTGCATTTACAATTGCTGCCACACAGTCAGCTAGGCAGCAAGTGTGTTCCTTACACCCAGTACTATACAGACTGTTGACTGCTGCACCTATCCACTTAACATGTTTGCATGGGAGTAAGTAAACCAGTAGAACTGTGTATTTCACATGCACAAAGACTTTGCCACCAATCGCGCAACCCTGCTGCTCGGTGTTGTGCTATGGAAAGTGCACAATAGCATGTATTACTTATGTTTACTGTCCATTTAGTCTTCATTCCATGAAAGTACATGCAAATACACAAACAAATGGAAGGCACTTTTTAAGGAAAGAACACGTATTTACACTGTAGCCTTGAGTGACCTGTACCCATGCACTTGAAATGTGTTCTGTCAGTACTTGTTCACAAATATATCAACTACACAACAGAAATAAATAAAAAATGATTTATTATAAACTATGGGCATCTTTATACCCACAATGCACATTCAGATTTTCCAATACTTGTAGTAATATAGACAACTGCTTGCATATCGTTTAGAAAGCTGTCTTTTGAAGGTATATCTGACAGTGGAAACACAACACAAATTCTGCACTTTGCACACTTATCAATCTGGTAACATGCAGATTCTTATTATCTTGACAATTGTATATGGCTAGCTATCCATTTCATTCTAGCCTCCCAACATCTTCTCTCAGACTTCCAATGATTATGTCATCCACCAGAAACTGTCCTCCAGCCTTGCAAAAATCAGACTTGTGCCATGGCACTTACATTAAGCACTATTTTATCTAGTCTGTATACTTAGGTAGGGGTTCAAATCTCACTGCAGTCAACTAGTGTGTGTCTGTCTAGTCAGAAATGCATAACTGTGTATCCCTGCAGCTTTCATTCCAATCCCATGGAGTACCAATATTTTGACAATTGTACATGCCTATACATCCATTTTATTCAGGCCTCCCAACACCCAGTAATGATGTCATCCTGTAGAAATTGTCCTGCAGCCTTGTAAAAGTCATACTTAAGCTGAGGCACTTGCATTAAGTACTGAGCTGTCTAATCTGTGTAGTTAGACAGATATGGGTTATGTTCTACTGTGTTCAACTAGTGTGTGTGTGTGTATGTATTTATGCATTTGCTTGACATTAGAGAGAGCATTTTATACCAGCATGTGAGACACTGCTATTGCCATCTTCTCCTCACAAGACACTGCTGATGTTGTCACTTATAAAGTATTGTCTGATACTTTTCAAGTCAGACTTGTGCTGTGGCACTTGCATTAAATACTGAGGTCTCTAGTTGGTGTACTGAGATAGGTAGGGGTACTGTTCTGACTACAGTCAACAGGTGCGAGTGTGTGTTCACTTGGCTGATGTTCAAGAGACCATTTTACAATAGCATGTGAGACACTGCTATTACCATCTTCTCACCAGACATTGCTGATGTCATCAGCTATAAAGGGTTGTCCTACACTATAAAACCAAGAGTTGTGCTGTCATGCTTGCTTTAAGCACTGTGCTCTCTAAATAGTTAGGCAGAGGTTCTGTTCTCACTGCAGTCAAGTGTGTGTCCATTCACCAATCACTGTGGTCACAATTTTCGAATGATATGTGAGTCCACAGCTGTATAAAACCCTCCTCCAAACATCTTGTTATAGCATAAAATAATGATGTCATCCTGTGTAACATGAACTCTGACAGTGTTCAAAACAATCTTGTGCTCTGGCAATAACATTAACTACTGTGTTTACAAGCTACTTTACCTACACATGTAGGTGTTCTACTCTGACAGCAGACAACTTGCATATCTGTACATGCAACAATCACTTCTGAGACACTTACCCTTAATGAAGCCATTATCGGGCTCGGTCAAGAGTTTGAAGATCACCTACTGTATGTCCTTGTTGATAAGGTCCATGATGATTCTTTTCATGGCCTTACAGGTGATTAGACTTATTGGTCTATACTTCCCAAGGCCAGTTGATAGCCCCAATTTGTGCAAGGAGATTACTGTTGCTGTTTTCTACTCCACTGGAACAAAGCCAGTTCTCAGGCTATGGTTAAAGAGGACACTAAGTTGGTCCACTAGGTCCTGTTTTAGATAGCTTGGTAAGCAATCTTGGATGTTATCTGGTACCATTGAGGCCATGTTTTTAGCCTAGGACAGCACAGATATGACCTGATCTCTAGAGATACTAGGCAGAAGACTGTAGTTAGGTATGCTTTGAGGTATGGCCTGTTTGGCCAGGGGGTTGATGTTTGTTCCAAATACCTCAGCTAGCATATTGGCAATTTCCTTTGGTGCAGCTTCATGTTTAGACTCCTAGCATTATGCAGCTGAACCTTGAGTTTGCCTCCAGTGGATTTTTTACATCAGAACTTGTGTTTTTTTGACATTGCCTAAAAAAGACACCATGGGGGAGGCAAGCACTTTTGCCAGTATCCAACAGCCTGGAAGACACAGGTGCATACCATTTCTGGCAAAACAGCATGGCCTGTTGACCATCTTATCCCAGGCTGAAAGATACAGGATCCCCTCTGGATTGACACCAGAAGGTAAGCCAATTACTGAAGCCTAACATTTTTTGTTTATATTGTGGCATCATCCTGGGTGATGGTACAGTCTATATATACAATAATTGTGCCATACCTACTGTATCATGTCAATATGTGATTAGTGTTCATGCTACAGCTATAGTCATTGACATGCCCTCATCTGCTGTACATTACCATGTTTCACCTGTACTCTTTCCCTGTGTTCATTCCTACAATTCATCTGTGTCCCCTATTCAATACACACACTTCCCCTGACTTTTTATTTATAATGCCATCTATGTACCCTTACTGATCATTTACTGTACACAACTTTTGTTCAGTATGCCTGAAACAGGTTTCCACAATACTCTGCACTTTATACACTTTCATGTATGGTGTTGGAAATATATACATTGCTTTACTGATAATCCTGATAATCATTGTGGCATTTCACACAAACACACAGACCTAGTTTGCCCATAGGCAAACAGGTTTACATGTCTGCTGCTGTCCGTGCTGCCTTACATGGTTTTCTGGCAGGCAACACTGTTGCTGGCCACAAAAATATGATTATTTATGTTTAAACATGGTGCGCAGCATGCATATGCAATTAGCAATTCTGCACACCACTTAAACACATAAACTCCATGTAGCCTTCTCTCTAAGTCTACACAGAGTTTATTGAATCCACCGACAACTGTATTAGAAGTAGTGAATAAAGTAACAATCATAAAAAAGTGGAAGTGGGATATTTAGAAAAGGGTAGGGGCAAATTCCATTGAAAAATATGGGAATTGTGGGAACCATGCATGTAGAATAATGTTTTGGAGGAGGAGTGAGGTTTAAGGGAGGGCAGGATCTGAATGAACTACTTAATGTTCAATTGACAATGATGTTTAGATGATTATATGTGGTGTATAATGTTTCATCTGAAAACATGTCAAAATGTTTTTTCTTTCATATAAATGTTTGACTGCCTATGCCATAAGTGATAATTTAATAAAGATATTTTTTGTTAAAAAGTAATGTATTTCCAAGGTGTGTATTATTAGGAAAAAAACTCTGTTCCAGGAGTGTTGAGGTCCAATGCCACCCCTGGGTGGGTGTACTTTTCCTCATTAACACACAGTGTGTTAGGAATTATTGCTTGCATGTTATTCACATATTTAGGTAATGCAGGTATATATTTAATAACCCAAAAGCATATCCAAAAGCTACCAAAAATTAACTAGTAAACACAAAAGGTACCCAGGTCCGGTGAAACAATAAAGTGACAGAAAGTAGTCAGATAAAATGCTTTAATCCAAAAGTAGATACTGTAATCACGAACAAATCAACAGAAAAATATTAACGCCTCCAATATTACGTTATCATTTGAAAAGACTTTATCAGATGTGGGCTAGGTACAAGAAACATTAATTTATATGTTAAAAAAATGCATCATTAAAAACTGGCCAATCACAGTAAAATTTCCTAATCGTTTAAAACACATACAAATTCATTTAGAAAATGCATGAATCCACATAGCTGTATATAAATCATAAATAAATAAATAAATATCATTCAACTTGTGAATAAATAAATAAAAAGGTTTTTCACGTGAATTAAGAACTTTTTGTTAAGACCTGAAATGCCTGATTAATGTTAAAAATGATCCTACACATCTCTCTACTGGCCAATGAATAAATTATGTCTAATAAAAACTAAAATAGAGAGAGAAAAACATGTCATAGTTGATGAATAAATACTGTGACCAATACACATAGTTAAATCAAGATATTTATATACTAACTGTTTAAAAACATTTTTTATATATATGTATATGTTGTGTTGAAATGCCTTAAAATCCATTAAAATACATAAGTACATTGAGACATCACTTATTGCAATAAATAAATCTTACAGTTTAGCTGATCTCAATGTGAGCAAGGGAGCTATTGAAATATATTCATTCAACCCTGGCCACTTGTCAGCTTGTAGAGCCAACTGCCACCAAAGCTCTCTATACTAAATTTTCTCTTCCCACAAACCCCCATGTCCATCTATTTTTATTTTTTCTATCACAAAAAACAAATAGTGGGCTTCTGAGCTTTCTTGTTTATGTTTATACAGAGCATTGTTCTCCTTCCCATTCTGAACATCATACATATGCTCATATATCCTTCTCTTAAGCTTACGTTCTGTTTTGCCAATATAGAATGCTTGACACACCTGGCACAAGACCAGGTATACAAGTCGTCTAGAATCACAGTTACTAAAATCTTTACCTTTTCATTTTCTATTCCTACTTACTAAAGTAACTTCCTCTTTATTAGCAATCCATTCACACTGTGGACAGTGGCCACATTTGTAGGTTCCAAATCTCTTGTTACTGTTCCATATTCCTACCTCATGGTTCACTTCCAATAGATTTTTTAGGCAGCTGGCATTTTTATAGACAACTTTTAACTTATCTTTAGATAGCATATCTAGGTCAGTAAAGGCAAGAAACCTGTTCCGTTCCCTGTCTATAATATTTTAACTAGATTTGAACTAGCATTGTATTCAATAACTAATGCCCTGTCAAAATTCTCTTCCTTTTCTTTGTCCCTAACTACAATTTCTTCCATGTTTGTTCCTAGTATAGGTTTAAATCTTCCACTTCTACCTTCCATTGCCTCCTTTTCAACTTGACTAAGCAAGTAATCTGGGTAGTTTCTTGCCTTAAACATCATTCTTAACACTTCCATCTCTTTCACAAAATCCTCTTCATAAGAGGTCATCCTACTGAATCTAATATATTGTCCCTTTACAATGTTCTTCTTATAATGCATGGGATGACCACTATTAAAATGTAAGTAGGAATTACAATATATACTTTTCCTAAACACTTTAGAAATGTAAATATTGTTCATCTTCTGTATTTCTACATCTAAATACTCCAATTTGTCTCGACTGAGTTTGTGGGTAAATTTTAAAAAGCTAATACTATTGTTTAAAAAATTAATAAAAGCCATTAACTCTTCATGTGAAGCTAACCAAAGAACACATATATCATCCAGTAATCTCTTATATAGAATCCAACAATGACTATATACTGACTCTAAAACAAACTTCTCTTCCCACCTCGCTAACACTAAGTTAGCATAGGTGGGTGTGCATATTGTGCCCATTGCCACCCCTTTTATTTGGTGAAAAACTTTACCCTTAAAAAAATATAATTATACTTTAAAACCAGGTCCATTAATTGTAAAATTAATGTACATTCTTCGTTTGTTAAACTATTATCTTTATATTTAACCTCTTCTAGGAAAGCTAGTCCCTTGTTGTGGGGTATACTTGAAAATAAATCAATAAGATCAACAGTTACAAAACATATTTAATATTCAAACAGTTCTTGTTTAAAACTTAAGAAAAGAACACACTGTGAACAAGCACCAACACTTCACTCAGCTCGATGAAGAAATAAATGTAAAAAGTTGTTCTTATTAATTGATTAATTAACTCTTCATGATATAGAGTGGATTTATGCTGGGCTGACTGTTTTTGTTCTTGCTCTACATCTGAAGAAGTTTGGATATTTCCCAAATGAAAAGTGCTTAATTTTATTTTCTTTTGGTATTAAAGTGAATAGGAACAGCTTTTTACATTTATTTCTTCATCGAGCTGAGTGAAGTGTTGGTGCTTGTTCACAGTGTGTTCTTTTCTTCAGTTTTTTGTTTGTCAGTTCATTTTCTACTTGTTTAAAACTTCTTAGAAAATCCCAAAAATCCCTTAGAATATTACTTCTCTTCATCTACAATCCCTTAAGCTTTGTGTCAACTAACTTAGCCAAAGGTAAAGTTTTTGACCCCTCGGCTGAGACAATTGGTCTCAATGGTGGATCTAAGCCATTTTTGTGTGTCTTTGGGATACTAAAAATGGTAGGGATTCTGGGTTTATTTACTTTTAAATATTTAAGTGTATTTTGATCTATCAAACCATCCATTAATAAATCTTCCAAAACCATGTCTATCCTTCTGTATGAAATATTTATCTCATTTCTAGAAACACACATATACTTGTCTGTGTCCCTCAAAATCTCATTAATTTTAGCCTCATATATAAGGTTATCCATTAAAACAATACCCCCACCTTTGTCAGGCCTCATCACTCTTAAATTCTTATATCTTCTAAGGTCATCTAGTACTTGAATTTCATCAATACCCAGGTTTTTCTTGTACTTCACTTTGTTAAAATTCTGTCTAATTTCATTCTCCACTAAATTTCCAAAATTCTTTATCTGTGGATGTAGGGGTGGGTTAACAATACTTTTTCTAGACAAAGCTCCAGGATTCTGCACTCGATTTTGCTTAAAGAAAACCTGTAAATTAATCTTTCTCATAAACAATTTAATATCTAGTAGGGTTTTTGTTAGGTCACCTTTCTTACGAGGTATAAACTTTGTACCCTTCGATAAAAGACTAAAGTGTTCTTTTTTCAAAATGACGTCACTAAAATTATATATGCTAAAATCATCCTTAATAAACATGAAAAAGTTATTCTCATCTTGTCTAATGTTCTGGTTTACCAAGTCAGGGAGGGTGGTAACATTCATAGTTAATACCTCCCCCTCCCCCTTACTACTCCCCCTCGAAAATTTGTATATTGTTGATCTTGTTGTTCCTCCCTATTTCGAATCCTTTCTGATCTACATAAAGGGGGGTATTCAGAAATGTCATCCAGTTCATAAACTTGTTTACCAATACTAGCATTTTCATTGCTATTAGTGACTCTAGTTGCTTCATTACCCCTATTTTCCCAAAACCTGAAACTAGCCTTAGGCTTTGGGTAACTAGTGTCATTTTTGTACTCAGTGATATCTCTCTCCAATTTCTTAATTTTTTCCTAATCAACTCATCACATTTCCCATCAATATCATTCCTAATGTTGTCATATTTTTCTTTCTTAGACGGAATCGTAAAAATCAGGTCTTCCTTAATACATTCATTAAGCATGTCAATTTCTTTCAATGCATCAGCTTTAATTCTGTTATTCTCTTCAGTCATGCATTTTAACATCTCTAGCCCACATCTGTTAAATATTTCAATCAAGTCTTTGTGAAAAACACTCCCTGGCACCATGTTATTTGGGTATTTATAAATCCTTAATCCCTTAGGTACAATACCTTCTGAGATACATTATTTTAAATACCCATTCTCTATATCAAGACTTTTAAATTTAAATAACAATTTACGAAAATGCAACAATTTATTTTTATATGATTCTGTGATTGGCCCCAGTTTATTTGCCCTTTCCTTAAAGTCTTTTGTAAAACTAACCTGGCGACAGTCCTTAAATTCAGGTTTGTTCACAGTCCATTTGTTAGAAAAGGTCTGGTTCTCCTGAGCCGGTTGAATTGTGTCCATGCCATCTCCATTTATACTCTTTGCATTACCGGAACCATTTTCAAATTCCAAACCCCTTAAAAATCAATACTGTTAAGTGTATTCACATCCTGCATGTTGGAACTACTCATGCCATTCATTCGCGGCTTATTTCTGAATACTTCCTGGTTCTGCCCTTGCTGAAAACTAGCCACATGGTCCACCATTGATTGGGTCAAAGGTGTAAGGAGGTCGATCAATTGTGTCAGAGGGATGTGTAGGATAATTTTTAACATTAATCAAGCATTTCAGGTCTTAACAAAAAGTTCTTAATTCACATGAAAAACCTTTTTATTTATTTATTTATTTATTCACAGGTTGAATGATATTTAGTTATTTATGATTTATACACAGTTATGTGGATTCATGTACTTTCTAAATGAACTTTTATGCGTTTTAAACGATTAGGAAATTTTACTGTGATTGGTCAGTTTTTAATGATGTCATTTTTTTAACATATAAATGTTTCTTGTACCTAGCCCACATCTGATGAAGTCTTTTCAAATGAAAATGTAATATTGGAGGCGTTAATTGTTTTTTGTTGATTTGTTCATGATTACAGTATCTACTTTTGGATTAAAGCATTTTATTTGACTACTTTCTGTTGCTTTATTGTTTCACCGGACCTGGGTACCTTTTGTGTTTACTGGTATATATTTACATACATGACTGGTAGTCCCATCAGGAGTTATCAAATAAACTGAAAGATAAATAGTAAGCATTTTTTACTATTTTGCTAACTTTCCGGACTTATTATAACATGTGCATTAATAATTAGAAGTGAGGTTCCCTAAACAGTTCTGCCAAATAATATAATATGTCTCTATGGTACCCCCTCCTTAGGTGACACCAACAGCTAGTTGCCTTCTGCTAATGTAAGCTTTTTCTGTGAACTGAATTGTATTTCCTGCACCCCCACAGTGCATTATTCATCTCTGGGCATTTAGTTTGATGGCTCTTCTTTGCAATTGTCTATTTCCTGTTGGTTAAGTCATTCACTTCAGTAGATTCTCCTTCAGCCCTCTTTTCATAGGGTTATCTTGCTGATGGCACTTAGTTAATCTTCCTTAGACTTATTTCTGTAGCTCTCCCTGGCTTATGGCATATAACGATGATAAAATAAAAGTGGTTTCCTAAATCAAGAATGAAAGTAAACTAAGGAGGAATCTAGTAGTGCTGCAGGAAACAATTAGTGAACCTAGCAATCTAGAACTTACACAGAATCTCAGCAATATATGTCTTGGGATCAGTATTTGCACAGACTGGCGTATCCATGAATTGCATCCATTAGGATGAAGATCTCTGTATCTGAAAGTTTTCTGCATACTGAAAATAAATCAGGGCCTTATCCTGTCAGACTTAATGATCACTTTAGTTAATGCAAGGTTATCATAGTTGGTAGTCAGGTTCAAGGAGCAGTTATTACTTGCAGTAAATATATGACATCAGAGCTTATCTAAGGTAATTATATATCCTCACTAGTTCCAACAGCCTTTAGAAAGATGCACAAAAGAGTGACTAATGTTACTAATAACACACTTCCTGACAGATTGCCTTGGATTTCTTTAAAGTGGCAAGTATGGCAATGCAGCCCTGGCACTTACCCCAAGATTATGATATTCTGGCTACAAATACTGATTACACAACCCAACATCACTAAGCTATCTGTCATAGAAAGGCAACTTCAGCTACCAGACTATCGGGCACACAAGTGGCAACACCAGCTCTGAAATTTCAGCAGAAAGCTTACTAGAAGAGAGGCTTCAGTTTCTAACTAAAGTGGGCATTGTGGAGGTAGTTATCTCAATGCTTGCACCAGCAAACCATACATAAAGAATTCCTGTACAGTACATTGGAACCCATTTGAGCAACACTCATTAACTTAAAGTGTTTTGGACACTTTTGAAAGCATCTTTGTTTTACAATTGATTTAATTTCTCATTGTACTCCTCTTGTCAAAATTGTTAGCAATTTTGCAAAATATGAATATTTTAGTGTGCTGTTCAATTTTTTTTAGCTTCACTGCTTACTTAGTTTTTCTCTATAATGACATCCACAAAATGTTGCCATGGTTGGTATTATACAATTATTTACATACAAATAGAATACTATTAACAAATATCTACAGACACGTTATTATTCTGAAAGGCACTAGAGAGCATGGCCCGTACAGTTATCCACACAATTTCATAATGGGATCACCTAGCCTTTTAGTTCTTGCAAGAAAATTTATCTGAGCCTATTATTTTCACTGGATCAAATTAGGTCACATTAAAAACAATGTTTTCATAGCTTCAGGTCACTTTCACAGATCATCCAAGCCTGAATCACAATTGCTCTAGCATAGCTGCTCGAGCTGGGAATTGCTTGTGTACTGTTGCTTTTTACATGGGTGGACCAGACAGTACTGTTCATATGATGGTGCTTAGTGGGTAAACTGATCTTCCAGCCCACAAAAAAAAAAGACTAAAGTAGGATTCACACTGCTTTTCAGTGACTATTCTTTCTCAGAGCAGCAGTGATCTTGGGGAGAGATTAATAAAGTAAGTGAATATATGGTTGCTTCATTGGCATAGAGTGATAAAGAACTGACTACAGCCCAGCTGATCTGGGATCAATTAGCAGCTCAGGTGACTGATGGAATGGCAAGGAAGGTGGGATGGGTGTGCCCATCCTGGGAGGTACTCCTTCATTATGCTCCCTAAGGGGAGGCATGGTGCTAAGAGGAGAGTTGTCCTCAGATGAAATCAATGAGCATAGGGAGTGGAGAAAGGGAAAGTGGGTAAGGCATGCAAATAAAAAAAAAAACCACACTGGATGGAAGCATATACAACAGAGCCCCCCGGGACACACTTACTATCCATAACTAGCCCAGCAATATCTAAGTCCATGGACAGGTAGGAGGATGACTTGTGGACCCAGTGTGGACATGGAGCAGAAGGCTCTGGTTGGTAAAGAGAAGGTCAGAGGGGATCAAAAAAATTTAAAACATGTAATAAAATGGATGTTTTGAGGAGGTAAAATCCTGCACATGGGAGGAGCAAAATGCATGACCTACTGTAAAATATATATTATGTGGGCTATTTGCACATAATAAGATGATATCAAGTACTTGTTTAATGCAAATCCGGGTACACAAGCTGTTATTTCCAAGATATTATTTTATAACTACTGTGATACAGGCATTGATGTACCAATGAAATGTACCGGATCTGGCTCATACACCCTCTGTTTAGCATGCCGAGTAAGCAAATTATAAGTATTTTCAATACACCATATTTTCTTTAAGTCACAGGTCACAGGAATGGCAGACAGAACCCAGTCTTCTTTCCCCACAATGATCAGCACACAGTTTCATAGATTCCAATGTACTGATCTTCCTTCATAGTGAGAAACAGATGCAAAAGATAACCATCCTTTTGCTATTAAGTATCTAGCATCTTCTGAGCGAGTACCTCAGGAGAACTCAGTGGTTCCATCTACTGGGCGCACTATTTATCACAACTAAGACCAATGGCTAAGGACACTCAGCTTCTTTCAAGACCACTGCAACACAAATCTAGAGAATCATCCTGGAGTTCTATAATACAGCAGGTCAGCAGATGTGAGGTAACATTACCGTTTCCTTCATGAGCAGTAGAAATCAGAACACATCCATGCAAACCATCGACACTGCAGCCTAAAGGTCACCCCTTTATGCGGCCATCAAACACTATGGGCTCTGATGATAGGGGTGCATTTCTGTTTTAACAATAATAACTCTCACTGACTCAGAGCGATTGATTTTTAACATCCATGGGTAAGGAGTACTATTGTAGTGTAATGTTGTTTAAAGTGAATATGTACCAGCTGGTACATCTGATTATGCTAGTATCATCATGTGGACAGCTTCCTTCATGTAATATATCATCACATAGAACATTGTTGCCTCTTATCCTTTTCACTGTTCATTAGTTCATAACTTTCATCACAAGCATACCTAAGGTGGTGTGAAAGGGGCAACTGACCTGGAAACAAAGTGTTAAAGGGCTGCGATCAGCAGATGATTATCACACACTCCGTAATACAATAATAGCATTCAGAAAATTTTGGTCCCCAACTTAGAACTGAAAGGTCATTAGACTAGGGGGAAATACATAGGGCAGCAGATAACTTAGCTGTGCTTCTGGTTTTTATTCCCAAGCATATAGTTCACTGGTCATCAATAAGCTTGATATGTTCTACTTTCTGTTTACGTATTAAGATGTGTTTTGGAGAAAATGAATGATATATTTACTCTGAATACAAAAATTAACATATTATATTATTTATTTATTTATATAAGTATGCATGTTATGTTATTAATAGTACTAAAATGCCTAAGCCTAGGTATTGTACCATAAAAACTCAGAAAGCTAAAATGATAGAGTGTAAATAACTTAGAATGTAGTATACACTATATAAAAATATAACAAATAACACTTCTCTAAAAGCTAAATATTGGCATAGCCTAAAGAAAATCTGAGTCACATGCATGACCTTGGAATGAATTTGTCATCTTTTTATAACTGATGTTATTTATTTTTAGTATTACAGTTTCAATTATAATGTTAGCTTTCTGGTCATGTGCTTCATAAGTAGGTTTTCAAGGAAAAGCAGCATAGACATTATCACATAGATGAGGCGGGTATCATCTCCAAATGACCTGTGGCAAAGAGAACTTCATAATTCCTGAAAAAATTTTTGAATAGTTCAAGTTTTCAAACCCAATCATTTTTTTAGCAAAAATTACATTTTTTCAACTCGGTTTGTATGTCTTGTTCAAATGCTATAAAATGCAGCATTATATTGAATAAAGGGTCAGAACGGTAAAATGATTAATAAATCAATACGATTATTTCCCTGTAGTGACTAGATATGCCCTTATCAATTAAGTATACCAGAGAGTAATGTTTTCTTACTTTGGTAGACATATACCGATCAAAATTTTAATTATTCATAACCATCCTTAGATTTTTAAACATTGTGTTTTTTATGATTTAATCACTTATTTTATAACCATAATTTACATCTGTTTTGCAAAGTCTCATAATGACACTTTACATTAACAGTGAGGTAATAACTATTGAAACAGATATGGATTTTTTATAGAGCATATTGGAGAACAGTGGTATCATTTATATGTTACCCGGTTTTATTGTTGCCAACATATTTGGTTAGTCAGAAATGATCTGCCAGTTTAATATCTAAAGGAATAATGCAAAAGAGATATGACCTCAGTAAAGAGCCCTGTTAGAAATCACCAATAATTTTATAAAGATGGACTATTACTCTCTCCCACCAATTTTTTTGTGTTTAATTGTTCAGCCAACATTTTATTTATTCAGCCACACACAAACTTTGCATTTCATTTCCCAGTCATTGGTATTATGTGAATTGTCAAGGTTTAGATAAGTAGTAGTATACACTATCAGTCTTTCATCAAACTATGTTATTACATTTCTTTGGCTGTTTTCATGAGCCATTATTCTCAGACTGGTTTGTTTCCTCAACACATTGCACCAACTCATTGGACTACCCAGGCACTTTATTATGTTGGTTTGGTATACAAGGTTGAATATTAAAATAGTTTAGCTTTGATAAGTATGTATGTGTTATTTTGTACAACAAAGATAATTCTCTTAAATGCTATGGTGTTTCATTATTACTTAAAGCCTTTGTTTTAACTTTTCCTAAGAATGTGCTTTAGACAAAGTAGTTTAAGCTATTCAGAAAAGGTAAGTAACAACTGTATTGTTTCACATGCAAAAAAGTAAACAGACAAACCAATATGTTCTTGCACAAGAAGCAGTCATTTTAATAAAATAAAATCACTAGAGACTTAGCACTTTCGCCTTTTACAATCCAGGCATCATCATAGTCAAATAAAAAAAATCACAGCAGTCACATTAATAGAAAATACAGACTGACATCATTTCCTGTAACATCATGCATTCATGAATAATGTTCTAGTCTATGAATGAGATCAGTATTGTTAAAACTGCTGCAAAAACAGAATAAAATGCTAAGCAATATACCCATATATATATGTTGTTAAATATTGTTAAAAAAATTTGCTTAAAAACTGTTTGCATTCACTCAGGCTTACAAGAGCCTGTATTTAAACCTGTTTTGCTCTTTTTTCCAAGGTACTCAAGATGGAAATTGTATCATTGATTCCAGGTTTCACCCTGGCATTGCGTTTCAATTGCCATTCAATTTTCTTGATCTGCAGATCAAGGTCAACATCACCCCCTCTTATACTGACCAAAACTCTATCAATAACAAAGAATAGGAACTTTTTAAAATGCATACATTCTGTACTGAGGGTGTACACTTTGTATTTCTAATGTCCCTGTTGTGTTCTATGATCCTGTCATGCAATTTCCTAGTAGTCTTGCCTATATAGAATGCAAGGCAGGAAATACAGGTATCAATACCGACATCATTTTTAGTGTTACAATTGCAGTGCCCTGGACACTGTAAGTTCCTACCATAAGACTCAATCTTAACATAAGGTCCATCATTAATAAATCTACAGCTTGAACAGAAGCCACATTTATGTATTCTAGAGACATATTTTACTTTTAAGTGTCTGTGTCCCTCTCCAAAATTTCTTTAATATTTTTGCCTCTACTGAAAACAATCTTAGGCTGTAATCCTAATTTGTTTTTCAGGTCATCATCTAATAAGGCTCTCCAAAATTTCTTCATGCTCCCCTTTAAATGTGAGGCATCTTGATTAGATGGTAAAATCACAACATCATTTTAGAGCCTTCATCGTGTTTTGCATTAATATTGCTGTGGGCCCCTCTTAGGATGGGTTGGAACCTGGTTTCATGGTTCCTTATTACCTGCTTCTTAGTTGACAGTAAAAGTTTAATAGGGTATCCCCTATCCTTGAACATCTCAATCAACTTAAACAATTTTTCAGAAAATTTCTTGTCATCACTGATGAACCTGGACAGCCTGACCATCAGTCCCTTGACTATGCTCCTATGCTGGTGTTCAGGATGACAACTGTCAAAATGGGGTCTATATTACCAAATCAAAAACCTGTTTCAGTGAACAGAACACCGACATGTATAGCCCAAACCATAAATACGCTGAACCCCCTAAACCGCTAAAAATTCAAATCTTGAATCGTCATAGTCGGCCAACATCACTGCACGCTACATACTACATACCCAAACATAATAAATAAAACACATACATACACTAACCAAACCCTACTTCTAACCCTACTCTAAACCTTACATACATTACTATCTATGCACTTAACGTAACCCACACCCTAACCCTAAGATCCGTAACTATCACACACTTACCCTACAGACATATACCAAAACAAAACAAATAATCCACACACATACACTTAACAAAACCCTACTTTTAACCCTGCACTAAACCTTATATACATTACCTATCTATGCACTTACCTTAAACCGGACCCTAACCCTAAGGTCCGTAACTATTGCACACTTACCTTACAGAGCTATACCACAGACGGGCCAACCATGACACTTCGACATTTCGCGTTTCACGGTTTTGAACATTCGCCATTCCTGTTGTTCGCTCTATATGTGTCGGTGTTGTGGTGTTTGCTGAAATGGGTTTTCAGTCGCGTAATATAGACCCGTCAAAATGCAATAATGTATTTAGCGTAGTTCTGTTTCCTAAATATGTTGGATGATAGTTTTCCTGTACAGTTGTGCTTTGTAAGAAGAATATCTAAATAGTCAATTTTGTTTTGCTGTACCTTATAGGTGAACTTCAGGTATTGAGTGGTGTTGCTGATGTAATGCAGAAATTGTGTCAGTTCAGTAGTTGTTCCTCTCCAAATTAAAAGTATATCATCTAAAAACCTGTAATACACATGTATCTTGGATGTGTGAAGGGGGAAGAAAATACATGCCTCTTTTCCCATTCAGCCAAAAACAAGTTGGCAAAAACTGGGGCACATTTCGCTGCCATGGCCACACCTGATTTTTGCCAGAAACATTCCCCTTCAAATACTAAAAAGTTATTTTTAAGCACCACTTCTAACAGGTCAACCGATAAATTTACTCGGGTTTGGTTCAAATGCCCACTTTATGATAAACATTTTCAAAAATATTCTAAGCCAATGTCATAGTGGATCACAATAAATAAATTGATCATGCCAATTGTCACTAGTAGGTCTTCCTTATCAAGTTTAGCTGTTTTCAATTGTTCTAAGCAATGCCAAGAATCTCTTAAGATATAAACAAAAGTGATGGCCACTTTCTTAGAAAAATAATCCACAAATGAGGCCAATGTTTCAGTTTTTGAACCTTGGGCAGCAACGATGGGTCTAAAAGGGGGGTCACTGATATTTTTGTGAATTTTTGGGCATTCCAAAAATTATCAGAATTCTTGGTCTGTCTACTTTCAAAAAATCATACTCATCCAGTGTTAAAGTATCCTGGCTTAGAGCATCAAATACAAAGATATCAATCTTAGCATATGCTCTGTTAATTCCACTGAGAGAAACTCTCTCATAAGTGCCTTCCTCATTAAGTAAAGAGTACATTCTACACACATAATCAATCTGCCTTATAATGACCACCCCGCCGCCCTTATCTGGCTTCATCACTCTGCATGCTTTATTGTCAGATAGTTTTCTGAGTGCTAACCTTTCTTCTTTGGATAAGTTGTCAAAACATGAACAACTTGCTTTTACAATTTGTCTAAAATCATTTTCCACACGTTTCAAACAAATTCACTAAGGGGTTACAGGGAGGCAAGAATGTACTTTTTCTTTTCAATGTACATGGTTCTGTTCTGCATTCTTGATTCTTATTTAGAAAAAACAGCTTCAAGTTAAGTTGTCTGGTGTAAAGCTTCAAGTTAATCAACAATCTAGCAATATCAGACTTAAAACTCGTAACAAAACCAAAACCTTTCTGCAAGAGAGAAATATGTTCATTTTTCAAAGAAAAATTACTGAGGTTATGTATAGTTCCTGTCCTAAAATTCGCAATTGATGCTGAGGAATCACAGTTAACCAAAGCATTATTGATGTTAACATTTAATACTGTCCTACCAGCATAGCCGGTTTTAGGCACCAGCGAACCCTGCGGTCGCTGGGGGCCCCCTGTTCCCTGGGGGCCCCCAACCACAGCAAGTTATCTTATCCTGATATTTTGTCACATCTGTAAAACCAACAAAAGTTAGTGCAGCAGTCTTGCATACTTAAACTATGAGGGTAATAACTCTTATTTATATCTCCTTTAAAATTCAAAGATATTTCTGGTTGTAGTAATGGTGTTTTGTCAAGTAACAGGCATCAGAATGCCATTAAATATTTTACTACAGACATAGTGCTCCTGGCTTAGTTAAACCCTGCTTTTGGACATTTTCTCCACTAAAACTAACTACATAGCCAGCTTTTAGTCCCTGCAAAACCATGGCTGCAGGGGCCCCTTAATCATCTTTGTCTGTGTGGGGGCCCCACAAAAGCTGCTGCTGACTGGGGAAAATGAGGAATGAAAAATGCATTAATTTCCTAATTATGCTCTTTAACATGAACAGGGCTGTGATATGACCCTGTTAGGATGAAGATGATAATGAACATGAACAATATAAGCACTAGAGGGATCAGCAGCCCAGAGTGACTTACCTCAGTGCAAACTTTGGATTTTAAGAAGAGCTAATGCTTCTGATCATCAGGGATAGTTTCGCTTTCAGGTAGTTTTATAACTAATACCAGAACACCAGATACTATAACTCAATTTCTTTACTTAAGAATTCAGTATAATTCCCAAAAATAATAGAATAAATGCTCAGAATCATAAATATGTTTAAATATTTCTCTAATTCACTTAAAAAGTGACTAGAATAACATATTTTGCATCAACATCTATTTTGGACAATAAATATAAAACTCAGATGTCTGGATTGATTGACTGTAATCCTGAATGATTTACCAGCAAATCAGACTTTTACGAAGGATAAAGCAAAAGTATGAACAAAATCAGGGAAGGTCTGTGAAAGTAGGGACAGTGACAAGTATGCATTACTCCTCGATGAAATAAATCTTACTGCTTCTGCTGTTTGATGACTGCTAAACAGCAGTGACTAATCTGGTGTGGCAGTACCAATGTTGCACAAGGCATTGCTGTTTGCTGAAATAAGTACATAACTAGTACTGCTGTGGCTTATGCATGTTAGTGTGTGTGTGTGTGTGTGTGTGTGTGTGTGTGTGTGTGTGTGTGTGTGTCTGTGTGTGTGTGTGTGTGTGTGTGTAAAAAACATCACTGATTTTTATCTGTGCATGCACCCAATAATGCCAGGACACAGACATTATTCTTGTGCATCAGTAAAAAATGTACCTAACAAGTAATTATATTTCGAAAGTAAGACATAACATATATCACAGAACATTCCGACACTTAGATATTCTTGGAGTTTGGTTGCCTCCACTCACCAGACTGTCTAAATGGATAATGGGAACTCCTTTATCATCCTTGCCTCTATGGGGGCCCCCACCAAAGCTGTTGCTTGTTGGAGAAAAATGTGTCAATTTTCTGAATACGCTGTTTAACCTGAATGGTGCTGAGATATGACCCTTTTAGGATAAAGCTAATAATAGCCTCTGTTTACAACCACACCCATTCTAAAACCAGCCCTGTTGAAATGTGTGTGTGTCTACATAAAGCTGCTCCAGGTTATGAGGGGCTGGAGATTGTGTGGATATTACATCTTTGATTTTCATCACAGTCAAACCTTAGAGGTGCGTACATGAAGTCATTATAGCTTGTGTTTGAGCTGAGGGCAGTGTTTCTCACAGACCTCAGAGGTGTACAAAGAAGGTTACTATAGCTTGTGTGAGAGGTGTACTGTCTAGGAGCAACAAATTTGAATATTACTGAAATCATTCTCACAATCACGTACTAGGCACATATACATGTGGCTACCTTTGACAGCTGGGGTGAAGAACATGCTATGTATATGTATATCATCAGTCACTTGAAATATATGACAAAGGCAATTTAAATCTCTGCTTTCATCCCAGTCTAACACCAGAGGGATGCATAGGCAGTGACTTGTCTTTTTCAGAGGGTTAGGAGGTAAGCAGTATTTCCAGAGAAGACTTAAATATTCTCACAACTACTGGCTTGTTAGTTTACTCTAAGCTACAATTTTGTCAGCTTTGAAAATTAAGCCTTGGGCACAAATTATGCCTTGAAAGAAAAAAATAAGACTGACATTTTTTTTTCTTCATAATTTTTATTTAGGCAACCATTAGAGTAAAATGTTGAGAAAATGCTCTAAAATGCATCCCAGACCATCTGTAAACCTGTGGCTTCTTGGGCCCTGACTTGAGTTATTTCCTAAATGGTTATTACTGTGCTGTCTTGTTCAGGAAAGGTGTGTTGAAGGATGCAAGGAAAACTATAGCTGAACCACAACAGTGAATTTTTTCCTTAATCATAATTTCTGTTCAAGCTATTATTGGATGAAAAGGTTGTGTAAAATGCACTTCAGAGCATATAGAAAGTTATGGCTTCTTGAAAAAGCTTAGAGTACGGCAAAATGTGAGAAAAGGAAGAAAAAGTAATGTGAATGGTATGGGGGAAGCACAAAAGGAGAAGGACTCGGAGGTGAGGACTGAAGGGTGTGTGTGTGTGTGTGGGGGGGAGGTCCAGTAATCATTTCACATAAGTCCAGACCTGTACATAGACTTGTTGCAATGTATCACTGTTGCAGCTAAGTGCCAGTAACTCTAACTGCATCTTTGTTAGACAGCTCAACATAGTGATAGTGTGATACATAGGCCTGTTGTAATGTAAAAGCTTGTAGCTGCAGGTCTGTCTGTGGATACTACTCCTAAAAGTTTGCAGCATGAAATAAAGGGTTGCTTAGGATGGATGGCATTGTTAGGATGATACTTATACTGGAAGTGCCTAGGGGGCCCCCAACTTGACATTTGCTGGGGGCCCCCAAAATGCTAACACCGGCCCTGCCTACCAGCAATATACATTTCAGATATTCTGGTAGCATTCAAAGCATTCAGTTCTTCAGGTGTCACCACGGAATCTAGTACATATACCTCCCTCCACGTCTGGTTCCCCTCCTCCAGTCCCCCCCCCCATAGAATGACCCCTGAGTGCTCCTTAAGAGGAGCGACCATGTGGAGCTTGATTTGTTGTTGATTGATCAGGCATTCTGAACACCTAAGTGGGGGTTGTTGCTCTAAAAAATATTCATCATAATCACCCTTATTAGTTTGGTTGTGCTGGTTGTTGAGATCATTACTGTTGTTGCTGTTATTAGTAGTAGCACTACTCATAAAGAAAACACTGTTTGTAACAGAGGGAGGGTCAGGATACACTCTTTTATGCACATAATCAGCTTTGTCCCTATCTAATTTATTTTGTTTATGTTTACAATTAGTAAATAAATACAGGCTCTTACAAGCCTGAGTGAATGCAAACAGTTTTTAAGTAAAAATAAAATTTTAACAATTTAACAACATATATATATGGGTTTATTACTTAGCATTTTATTCTGTTATTGCAGCAGTTTTAACAATACCAATGTCATTTATAGACTAAGACATTATTCATGAATGTATGGTGTTACAGGAAATTATGTCAGTCTGTATTTTCTATTAATGTGACTGCTGTGATTTTTTATTTGACTCTGATGATGTCTGGATTGTAAAAGGCAAAAGTGCTAAGTCTCTGGTGATTTTATCTTATTAAAGTGACACTTCTTGTGCAAGAACAGGTTGGTTTGTCTGTTTACTTTTTTACTGTATTCACCACACTGCTTTTGCATTTGTGGCTGCAGTTCATTTCCTAGTCTGACACACTAGACATGTGACAGAGGGCAGTATAGCAGCTGATGGAGTTGAAGGAATACCCATATCCATGCTGTAGGGAAATGGCTTTTAACACTTAGCAGACTAATTAGGCTGCATGGCTTCTTAAACCAAAAAAAACCCTCATATATTTATATATAATAAATCACCAAATCTGTGCAGAAAGTCACTACTGACAGAATTTGCCCCTAGCCGCAGTAGGCAGAGAGGTACAAGGATGATGGGGTGGATACTGCTGCTTACTAGATACATAGTTAACCCCTTCTTTCTGACACTGTTGTCTCAGTGGCTACAAGCCAACATATGTGCAGGGCCAACATGGAGGCACAGGCTAGTACCAGCACAGCCATGACAGAGTTAGTAAAGGTGAGGCAGAGTGAGTAAGATGACCTGCGAGAGGTTATGCCTTGTGTGTGAGATTGTTTTCATAGACTCAGTCACATATAGTGTTCATTTATTTATTTATTTATTGACATTTGTTGACCAGGAAAGCCCACTGGGTCAGAAACCCATTTTCAGTGGAGGCCCAGGGAGAAAGGCTCCAGTTACAGATCAAAATTTTTACAACAATATAATATGTACATTATTAAGACAATGTACAAATATTTTTATACATATACATATATTTTTAGACATATAACATATATATTGACTATAACATACCTTCTCAAGCTCATCAGTCAGGGTGAGGCACCACCTATGAAGCTATTCTACTTCTGCCTCCACAGATAGTAGACATCTTGGGTATGGTCGTATGGATGACCACAATCATGCTTCTGTAGTGCTAACACTTCCATGGATACATCTGCTATGTATGTGGCAATGCTCAGGACAGGTCGCCCTTGTGATTCTGGCAATCATGGCAGTGGCATATCTTATAGGAGACATTACTCTCAGTCACATAGCTCACTATCATCTAGCCAGGTTCATGGTGCATCTAGCACAACTCCTGGTAGAGACAGTTCACATGGGTGGGTTGATGTATGGGATACTCAGACCTCTACCATGCATGCCTTAGATCTGCATATTAAATCAAACTGCAGTGCTGCAACTATTGTTAAGGCTGTGTCCTAGCAGAAACAGACAAAGTCTCTCATATCCCACAGGCTGCAATACATCACACACACACACACACACACACACACACACACACACGCACGCACACACACACACACACACACACACACACACACACACACACACACACACACACACACACACACACACACACACTTCAATTGAAAGTGACCCTTCCAAAAAACTTATGAAAAGCCACTCCCCCCACTGAAAGCCCATACACACAGCAGCTCTGTTTCTTTTAGCTATCCTTAGCACTCACACATTTCTCTTTGAAATACATATACACATGTGCTCCCTCACTAATCTGTGCAAATAATGATAACTGTGCCCTGCCCTTTGTATATTGCTATGTGGGCTGCCTATGTCTGGTGCACAACATGACCAGCATACCTTAGATCTGTATATTAAATCAAACTGCAGTGCTGCAACTACTGTTAAGGCTGTGTCCTAGCAGAAACAGACACAGTCTCTCATATTCCACAGGCTGCAATACATCACACACACACACACACACACACACACACACACACACACACACACACACACACACACGCACGCACGCACACACACACACACACACACACACACACACACACACACTTCAATTGAAAGTGACCCTTCCAAAAAACTTATGAAAAGCCACTCCCCCCACTGAAAGCCCATACACACAGCAGCTCTGTTTCTTTTAGCTATCCTTAGCACTCACACATTTTACTTTGAAAGACATATACACATGTGCTCCATCACTAATCTGTGCAAATAATGATAACTGTGCCCTGCCCTTTGTATATTGCTATGTGGGCTGCCTATGTCTGGCGCACAACACGACCAGCCTATATATAGCTAAGTACAGTTTGGTGCAGGTTTTGCATGCATCACTTTTACTGTAGTGTATCTGATCTAGTCTGGCATACTCTTGTTTCGAAACTATGTGCAATCTGCTACCTTTCGACAGTGTCACTGCAAATTGTGTCCATCTCTGTCTCACATGATCATCCCCTGCCACTGAGTTCTCCACTGTCTTGTTGTCTGAATTAGCCTCCACTGCCTGCTGTACTGGGGATTGCTGTTGCTGCAAGTACCAGCCCTACTATATCTGCCTCCTAAATATGATATTGTGAAACAGTGCACATACTGAAAATATATTTACACATATACCAGTGTCATACTGCATGGCTTCCCAGAACAAATGCATACATTGACAGCATGCCTTCAGCAATCTATACACATGCTCAGTAATGTTACTTGTTTGGATTGAGCATTATTTACCCCTGGTCTCTATCATCTTATAGATTTTTTTATAGATGTCATTAGACAGGTTTCCAGAGTGTATATGGAATTACCAGTAAGATACACCTGGGGAATGTCACCTCTCACAAAATGTTTATACAGGTCACAGGTAAACCAAAGGTGAGACTGGGTGGTCTGCAGTAACATCATACATGATGCCCTGTGCATTATAGACCACCTAGCAGTTGATGGAGTGACACACTTTGCAGTTCACGTACTTCCTTCCCAGTTCACCAGGTGGGGCCTTTATTTCAATGTAGGTACAATCTATGGATCCCATTACTTCAGGAAAATGGACTGCATCACAGAAGTCCTGTATGGTTTTCCTTCTCTCTCTTCTGTGGTGTGTGTGATCACATATTGTGAAGGATAGCATCAAAAAATGAGTATTCTTCATGTAGATGCCAGAGATACCCTTACTGTATTCCCCGCATGTTGATAAAAGGTGCCTATTGCTTATATATTTAAAGCTATACAAACAGTATCCACTGGGATCTTTATTCCACAACAGCCATGGGGCTGCAGATGAGGCTGATACATGTCCACAATATCTTGCATGGTATACTTGACCACACAATACCAATCCACAGTGTTAGTGTCATGAGATCCATGAAAACTTAAATGAAGTTCTTGGGCCTCCATGGGTAATGGCATACACCACTGTGGACCATAATGGCAATGAGAGTTTTTTGCAGATGCACATTTATTAATTTTGTGGCAACTCCTAACATTATTTATCAATTCCCTTCACATGAACACAAACATTCATTGGAGTTCATTTATACAGCATGCGTAGCTATAAAGCACAGCAGTTATGCATTCATGGGTCACCCCACCATCTTGCATTGCCTCATTTTCATACACCAAGTCACTCATTTTAATAATGTTTAGTACATGCTATTATATGTCTGTTAGTATATATAGCGCCTGACCCTGTTGCTTGGAATTCCCAGCTAAAGTTGTGTATGTAAGAGATTTAATAAATTTCATCCTATTCATTTGGATGCTGGTTGATCATATTTTATTTTATTTTCTGCTATGGGTCATGGTTGGTAAGGTTGTGGATGTCTCTGAATCCCTCACATCCTATGTGTGGCTGCTCATCATGCAAAATTTCTCACCACAATGTGACAAGGTTTTCTCACTCCCAGAGTATGATGTAAGAACGTACGCTATAGGTAAGATAAACTGACTGAAATTTGTATTCTCCCTTTGAGTTGATTTTTCATATACTCCTTCAAAAAGTAAAATGAGTTTGCAACTACAATGCTTTTCATTATTGAATGACTTACAGATGTTAGTTAAAAAGAATGTTTATATCCTCTTTCTTTCAATGATTCTAAAAGATCATCAATACATCTCTTAAAGTCCTGGTCATATTTAGTAAGGCTAAACTATCTGTTAACTAATTTTTAGCAACATTTTTCTTAACATAGCCAAAATAATTTTATGTGAACTAGTACGGAGCCAAGCTTGCCCACTAAACACTAGTTTTGACATTCATTTGTACATTTCTCCATAAAGATGAAATACCAGTGTACCTGAGATGAATACTTTCACTATGACTGTGTGACTTCAGGGTTTGTATATATAAGCAGTGATATGGGGGTGAAAGAAAGCACACAAAACTGCATTTTTCTGTTTTTTTTTTCACTACCAAATGCTTTCTCATTCAGGAGGTTTTGGTTATTTGTGATCATAACTGAGCACATAATATGTTGCATACTTGTCTGGGAGCTGATCTAGTACTCATGATGTCCTACAATTTACTGACCAAAAATATTACTAAATATTCAGTGTTAGAGCCTGCTGCAGAGATGCAATAAGTCTGAAAGGTAGCCCCTCAACATTTTTGTTTATTTTGAGTAAATTGAACATTAGGATTTTTAACATTTAAAAGGTTAAACATTTCTAATGAGATGCTATCCCCAATAGAAAATCATATAAAGCATCATCATTTGCTTTATAAGCTGTGTTGATTTCATGAACTGATATTTTTATAACTTTTCTTGTCTTCCAAAAAATATTCATAGTGCTAAAGCCAGATTGTTCCATAAAAAACAATCCTCTGCCTTTATCTGTATTCATAAATATCAGAGTTCTGTCTTAACATAAGATCTTTAAATCCATATTCTCCTGTCTAGTTAAAATGTAAAAGGTTTTGGCCAGGAAACCAATCAATATTTCCCAAAACTGGGGTTATATTTGCTATACCCAAAATATACAAAACTGTTATGAAGCCATCATTTAGACCTATGGTCTCTGCAGCAGGTTCTAAAATTAAACATTTAAAAAGATATGAGAAAAATAAATTGAAGGTGATCATGATAAATACAAGTACAGAGAAATAATTCTCAGCACTTCTTAAGAAATTTAACAGCTTTTAATAAAGATAACTTTAAAAAATCATTTTCAATTTGCTACAGTTGTTATTATCTCTTTGTATAGAAGTATATCCCAATATATCCATACTAAATATCTGACAGGCATACAGACATTTTAGTTTTACATTCATC
>NC_056731.1:682860418-682927918 GCF_019279795.1 Protopterus annectens
TCCCCTATCCTAAATTTCACCGGCCTAGATGTCTGGCCGATATAGAAGGCAGAGCAAGTACACGTTGCTAAGTAGACCACCCAATCTGAACTGCAATTAGCAAAAATTCTAATATTGAACACCTGAGAAGTATTTTTGCTAGTAAATTCTGTTGTTTTGTATATGTGTTGGCAAGCAGTGCAGTGGCCACATGGGAAGCAGCCCACAAGTACATCCCCAAATAAAGTTGTTTGATGTGAAATATGGGGAATATATCTCTTGTAATGGGTTAGGTATGAATTGACATTTCTTCCTCTACAATACGAAAATAAACATTGTTTGGGTAGAATATTGTTCAAATAGTCATGTGATAGTAGAATGTCCCAGTGTTGATTAATAATGTCTCTGAACTTGTTGGTGTTAGTCCCATAAGTAGTTACTAGCCTCAAAGATGAATCAGAACATGTTACAGAAGATACCCTATCCTTTGATTTATATTGCAATAAATCTGTACGTGTCAGCCTATTAGTTTGGTCCATAATCTGGGAAAGATTGTATTGATCATAGCCACGATTGATAAATCTTTGTGACATATCAAGACTGCAATTGGCATAATCTGGTTCAGACGAGCAGATACGTCTAATCCGCATAAACTGGGATTTGGGGATATTACGGATGATGTGGCATGGATGGGAGCTTTGGGCATGTAATAATGTGTTGTATTGAGGAAACTTACGATGAACAGAAGTAGCTAGAGTGTTGTCTGAAAGTCTTGTGACTATTACGTCTAAAAAGACAATCCTATCATATTCAATATTGGCAGTAAATTTAATGCCAAAAGAGTTGTTATTCAAATATGTTACAAAATCAGACAACTGGTCCACTTCTCCACGCCACACCATCCAACAGTCATCTAGATATCTACGCCAGATATCCAGATGCTGAATATGCGTGTTGTGCTGAACATCATATATAAATGTTGCTTCATAATATCCCATAAAAAGATCTGCATATATGGGAGCAAATGAAGCCCCCATTGCTGTACCCTTGATTTGCCAATATGCTTTCCCTTGATAATAAAAAATATTTTTCCGTAACACTATTTCTGTCAGTTTTATCAAGAAATTATTAAAGCCCATAGAGTACAAGTCAGCTTTGTATAGCCAATATGCTACGGCCTGAATCCCCACATCATGAGGGATATTTGTATATAGGGAGGCCACATCCAATGTACAGAGCCACCAATTGGGTTCCAGTTGAGAATCTTCAATGATTTTGAGAAATTCTGTGGTGTCCTTTATACAAGATCTAATATGCTTCAATAATGGTTGTAAATATTGTGTAAGAAAGGAGGACAAAGGCTCTTTTAAAGACCCTCTGCCTGACACAATTGGTCTACCAGGAGGATGAAGTGGATCCTTATGTATTTTGGGCAACAAATATAGATATTGTGGAGTTGGTTCATCCACCTTAAGCTGTTTTGCTACCTGTTCACTGATAATACCTTGGTCAACAGCCAAATCTAGAAAGGAGTCCACTTCACCCTTAAAAGAAGGGGTAGGATCTATGCTCATTTCCATGTTGAAACTGGAATCTGACAATTGGTGTGATGCTTCCTCTGTATATAATTGATAATCCATAACCACAATGGCACCCCCTTTATCGGCCATAGTGATGACTATATCGTGATTGTCCTTGAGCTCAAAAGGGCTTTCCTTTCAGCTATAGTGAGGTTGTTAGATGTAGGCTCGTAGAGAGTGGAAATATGTAGGTCCTTCATTACACAATCTCTAAATATAGATACGTGTTTGTTCATAGGTGGAATGAATGCAGATTTGCCAAATCTAAATTCAGTTGATCTTTGAGTGTTATCTGAATCAGCAAAAAATAACTTCAAATTCAGTAATCTACAAAATTCGTTAACATCCTTTAATAAATTAGTTTCAGAGACAGATGCACTGGGAACAAAATTCAACCCTTTATTTACTAGGCTTATATGTGCAGGAGACAATTCAAAAGAAGATATGTTGTAAACATTATCAATTACTTCACCATCTGTTGCAGCAGACATTGTAAGGTTGAATTTCCCAGATTTAGATCTGTGCTTTCTGCCCCCCTCCTACCCTGAGATCTAAAGGGGGTGGTTGTTTCCTTTTAGCCGCTGGGGACACCTGGCGTGAGGAAACCTCACCATCCGTAGCAGAAGAAGTATCTTCTTCAGAAGTGGCATCCAAAGTCACTTGTTTGTGTCTTAAAATGGACCTAGGTAATTTTCTACTAATATTATGAGTATTTGAATGATCCCTAAACCTAACTGTCTTGTGACTCATAAAGGGTTTACCTTTCTCATAATCCATGAGATCCCTATTAAACTTATGGATTTTACGTTTCATCAACTGTTGTTCCAATGTAGCTAGGTCTTTTGCAAGATCAGAAATGTGTTGTTGATAAAAACCTTCTTTGCTGAATTGTTCAGCCTCCCCACATAAGGTTTGGATCTTTAGTAGTTGAGTATGCATAGTTCTGTCATAATATCTAGACAAACAGTCAACAAAATGCATAGAAGCTAGATGCTGGGCCTCAGCCCATTCACTCGAAAGTTCACTATCTATATTGGCCACAAGGGGCTGTAAATGAACCCTCAGTCCCCTCGGTGTTATATTCTTGGTCTTATAGGCCTTGAAAAGTTTCAAGTGCCAGACATTAGAACGTAAACTTTTCATTTGTCTATTAAGTTTAGAAAATATTGAGCCACAAATTTGTTGACTGTCCATAGACTGAATGTTGGAAATGTGTCCTGTATTATTATTCAAACCAAAAACATCAAGATTGTCTTTATCGGCCGAAAGCCTTTTTAGAATATCACCTAGATCCATATTAACTCACTCAAATTATATATGAACCTTAACTATATTCTTAGCTAGTTGTCTTATTAACAACTCTGTATGGCTACAGGGCAGCCAAGCCAAGCACATATGGATATATCAAGTAGTCCACTTTTCCACTAGAACAAAAGTTGGAATCAAACAGTCCCCAAAAAAGATTTCCAATAATTATACGTCACAACCCAATACCAAAAATAACTAGTTTATTATTCCTACAATGACTTATATATGTATATTTAGTTGGATCCATTTTCATAAGATATTAGCATTGGTGAAACATAAATTATGGCATAACAAACATAGCAAAAGTGCCAAATAATTGCTATTGTTATGCCTAATATGCCAAATAGTCGACTTTCGTCTCAACTATTTAGATGAAACTTCCACTCAAAAATCAGGTTGGAAAAAGTGGAAAATAACCACCACATAAATACTTGTATTCTTGATATTGTTATTCAATTAAATCCATATAAAACAACAAAATAGCCGACCTTCGTCTCTGCTATATGTTCAAAAAAGTACAATGCTCATATCATTAAATGTTCACCAAATGCTATCTTAAGAAAATGTATTAAAATACACCAATAAATCCCAATATCACTTTGGTAAGGGTTGTGAAAAATAACATACAAAAACCTATGTATGTACCTGATATAAATAGATAATTGTTACCATCTGTGACAAACCAGCACCCCTGCAGTCACACCAAATGATAATAATTCAAATAGCTATATGTCTGTCCCAAAAAACTAAAATATATACCTAACCAAAACCCACATTCCAACATACATGAAACTATTATGGGGGCTGATTTATATTGTGTAGAAAAAAGGCTAAATCATAATCATGGATGGTCCTTCATGCAACCCACCATTTGTCCACATATAGGGGGTTTATGCCTAGCTTAGTGAGTTTTTCTATGATTCCTGAGTGGGGAATGGTATCAAAGGCATTGGCCAGATCAAGGTAGGCTGTATGAATGACCTTGCCTTCATCCACAGCTCTGGTGACTGACTCAAAGAAGTTGACCAAGTTGAGCAAGCATGATCTAACCTTCACAAAACCAATCTGTGTGGGATCCAGTTTTTGGAGATTCCCTTTATCCTTGTTTATTAAGTCCATGATGATGCTTTCCATAGCTTTGCATATCAGACTTGTCAGGCTAATGGGGCAATAGTTCCCAGGGTCTGTATTCACTCTTCCTTTGTGGAGAGCAATAACTGTAGCAGTGCACCATTTGGTAGGGACAAACCCTGAGGTGAGGCTGTGATTGAACAGCGCACACAGGTGAAGTGCCAGTTCATGCTGTAGTTCATCTAGATCGCAGCCAGGGATATTGTCAGGTCCCATAGAAGCTGTATTCTTGGCCTTGGACAGTGCTGTTTTAACCTTTGCAGCAGTAATACTGGGTGACTAGCAATCTACTGGTATTGCGATTGGTCCTTTGGGGGGGGGGGGTGACAGGGATAAAGTTGGCACTGAATCTGTCGGCCAGTATATTGGCAATATCTGTTGGCTTGGTATAGGAGGTACCATTGTACAGTAGCTTGGAGCAAATCTGGGTATTGATGTGGAGATTCTTTACATAACTACAGAAGGCCTTTGGGTTGTCTTTACTGTCTGCTGCAATTATGTTTTCATAGCTAGCTTTAAAGGATTTGATCAGGGATCTCAACTTTTTGTTGAGGCTGATAAGGGAGTTTTTCCAGTCTTGGGACTTCACCTTATTCTTCATCAGTTTTCTCCTTCTGTTGTAGAGTTTATTTATGGCAGTGGACCACTAGATTGGCTTCCTTTTTTCTGAGGAGAGCATCTTGGTTCTATTGGGTATGATGAGATTGATGCATTTGTGTACATGTTCGTAACAGTGCATTGGTGTATGATTTGGCAGTCATGCAACTATTCTTCATTTGGCCACCTCTGTTTTTAGGAGCCCAAAGTTAGCTTTGGGGAAGTTTTTCATGGTGGTTACCTTTTCAGGGGTGGTGTGGATTTCAAAGGTGATTAGTTTGTGGTGGGATCTAACCAGGGAGAAGCTGACTATTGGTATAGAGCAACGGTCGCCCATCTTAGTAATGACCAGGTCAAGGATGTTGCTACTTCTAGTGGGGATAAGAATGAGCTGGTCTAGGGCATTGGAATTAATGAACTCCAGGAAATGTTGGGCAAGTGTATTGGTACATTAGTAGTTTTCCCAGTTAATGGAGGGATAGTCGAAGTCTCCTAGTATAAGAGTGTTAGGTTGGACCCTAATATTCTCCAGGGTACATAGGAACATGGAGTGGGACATGTTTAGGGACCTATAGTAGGCTACAACCTGAATTGCTCTCTTACCCAGTGTTAGCTGCAACTGAAGTATATCTGATGTATTATGTTGGGCTACCAGTCTGGAGGTGTGCACATCCTTTATGAATATGGAAACCCCACCACCTTTTGAGCTTCAGTCCTAGTTCTGGGGCCGAAAGGTGTGGAAAGTTATAGCCTGATAGTGTAGGGGTGCCTTCTGATGCCTTGAACCAGGTCTCTGTTACAGCACAAATGTCGATGTTCTCCATTTTAAGTAGTGCTTTGAGCAAGTACATTTTGAGATTTAGACTTCTAAGGTTGAGCAGCATGACTTTCTGATTGCATTTGTTTGTAGCTGTTATGGTGGTAATTTGGTCTTTGGAACACTGCCTAAAAAAGGCACTATAGGGGTAGCAAGAGCCTTGGCCAGTATCTGGAAGCCCAGGAGTGACAGATGCAGGCTATCTCTGGCAAAGCATTGAGGTTTGTCAATCATGTCATCCCAGGCAGACAGGTACTTGATCCCCTTAAAGTGACACCAGAAACTTAGCCAATTGTTGAAATCAATCAATTTCTGCTTGTACTGTAGTATCATTCTGGGTGATGGTAGGATGCCACTCATGGCTAGGGTCATACCCACCTGAGCTACATAATCTGAGAGCTCCTCCATGATGTTCTTCGTCTCCCATTGCTGCAGTCCTGACATATGGGTATTCCGCTGTCCACCATCGGGCCGAATACCAAAGGGCTAGAACCGGCGTCGGTCATCGGCGCCCGAGACTGACGTCAGTACGTGTCAGTACAAATGTGCATGACCGATGCCATAACCTCAGTCTTTCTTGCCGCATGGTCCTAAGCAGAAGCAGAATTTGCAAGTGCCGTTCGGCGTTCTGGAATTGTCGGTTTTCGAGTTTCAGACCGGAGACCAAGTTGGGCTAAGTACCCGTTAGACACTTTTGTCTTTTTCTTGCCTCAGTATTGACAGATGTCAGAAAAAGTTAATAACTGTATTTCTTGTGGGAAACAGATTCCTCTTAGGGATTACCATTCACTCTGCATTCCTTGTAAAGGGCCTGAGCACGACGTTGTTGGGTGTCGCTTTTGTGCTACTTTTAACAAGCGTACTATTAAACGTCGGTTGGACTGTGCTAGGCTGGTGTTTGGTAAACGTTGTAATTATAACATGCCGTCGGATTCTCCGACGACTGGTTCTTCTAAGAAATGCAAAGAAAAGTCTTTGCGGTCCAAACAGGATGAGGCGTCCACTCCGGACGCCGGTTCTGTAGTTCCACTGGCTTCTTCAGCGGCTCTTTCTGAAAGTTTACGTGAGTCTCAAGGGGAGCCTTTGTTACTGCAGGAAGTGGCTTCTCCTGTGTTAGGCCAGGCTGAGGGTGCTTCTCTGATGTCAGTGGTTCCCTCCCCTCATAGGGTAGTTAGGCCTCCTCCTTCTCAAAGCAGAGCCCATTCTAAGTCTAAGTCTGCCCCTGTTGGTGCTAGTCCCCAGGGTCCAGCTCCTAGGAAGCACATGTTAAAGATGGCTGAAGATTTGATTACTTTAATTAGGGGTTCTATGCCCCCCCCTGTGAAGAGGCCCAGGGTAGAGACAGAGTTGGAGGGTTTGGTTCAGTCTTCCAATGAGTCAGATTCCTCTGTAGAAGAACTTCAGGATTTCCCTCCTTATTCTGATTCAGAGGCTGAGGACTCTACTCCCTCTGCGTCCCCTCCAGAAGATTTTCCTTTCTCTGAGACTTTGCATTCCATGAGGGAACATTTCAAATGGGAGGGCCAGGATTATTCTGATTCTCGTAAAAGACTAAGAGAATTCTTGTTTTTGCCTCAGCATAGGCCCTTGGCTATTCCCCCTGTACTGGATGTTGTTCAGGATGTGTTTTCTGAGGCTGCCCTTAACCCAGATTCTCTGCCTCCTGCCCCGGTTAGACCAGATAGATACTACAGGGTTCCGGAAGCTCACAAGTACTTATATAAGAGTCCTAGGGCTGATCCAGAAACTATTACTCAGAGCCCCAAAGGGGTTAGGGCTTCTGTGGTTAGGAATCCAGTTCCTCTGGACAAGGATGCTAGGGCCCTGGATAGGTGGGGTAAAAAACTGTATACCTCTTCGACTTTGGCTATGAGAGCTTTAAATTGTCAGTTTCATATGCTCCGGTATCAAAATTATTTGCTGGGCCAATTGAAATGTAAAGTAGATGCTTTAGCTGAAGGTATTGAATGTAAGGAGCTTCAGGATTTGGTGCATGCTTCAGACCAAGTTGGTAAGCATTCTTTGCAGTGTGGTTTTGATGCTTTACAGGCTTCTTCCAGGGTGGCTGCTACTAGTTCAGTTATTCGTAGGCATGCTTGGCTTAAAGATCAGACCTTGTCAGAGCATGTTAAGGCTCGAATTATGGATGCTCCTCTACAATCTGATGTTCTTTTTGGCCCTCCAGTAGAATCAGTTTTGAAAAAAATGGAGGAAAAAGCTAAGTCTATGCAGACAGTTAAGGATTTTTTACAGGTTCAGCCCCCTAAGTTCAGTAGGAATTGGCCTGCTAAGGGATGGTCTTTCCCCTCTTCGGATTATCAATCTAGGGGCAGGTCGAGGTGAGGTAGAGGTAGGG
Organism: Protopterus annectens; assembly: GCF_019279795.1. Taxonomy (NCBI): domain Eukaryota; kingdom Metazoa; phylum Chordata; order Ceratodontiformes; family Protopteridae; genus Protopterus; species Protopterus annectens. The sequence goes on from NC_056731.1 coordinate 682,868,187, forward strand.
CTTCCTCTCAGGGCCCTGTTACTTCTAGGTCTTTGAGTTCTTCTACCCCTTCTGCTGGGGAGGGCAGGGGTCAGTCCTTTCGGAAACAGACCCAATGACCCGTGTCTTCAGCTGCCGGACTCTGCCTTGCTAGCAGCCCCTCTAGGAGGAAAACTGCGACTTTTCAAAAGGAATTGGCATTTGGTTACCCAAGACAAATGGGTGTTAGACATAATAAATCGAGGCTACAAATTTTATTTTCACACATTCCCTCCTTTCAAAGGTATGCCGGATGTGCCTCGTCAGCAAAGACTGGAAGCACAGACTCAAATTTCTTCTCTGCTTCAGTTGGAAGCAATACAGGCAGTACCTTCTGCAGAAAGAGGCACAGGGTTTTATTCCCGTCTTTTCTTAGTGCCAAAGAAAGGAAATACTTGGAGACCAATTCTGGACTTGTCCATTCTAAATACCTTTCTGGAAATTTCAAAATTCAAGATGTTAACACTGCAACAGCTGTTACCTATGCTGGGCAAAGATCACTGGATGGTGACTCTGGATCTCAAGGAGGCCTATCTTCACATTCCTATCAGGCCCAGTTGCAGGAAATTCCTGAGATTTCGGAATGGGAATTTGCATTATCAGTTCTCTGCATTGCCCTTTGGCTTGTCTACTGCGCCCAGGGTATTCACAAAAGTCCTGGCTCCAGTGATAGCTTTTCTCAGGCTACAAGGAATTCAAATTTATCCTTATCTGGACGACTGTTTGATTCTGGCTCGAGGCAAGCACGAACTTCTTCAACATCTGCAGTATGTAATGACAGTTTTAAGATGCCTAGGGTATTCTGTGAACGAAATAAAGTCCAGTCTAGTACCCTCACAAGAGATGTGTTTTCTGGGTGTGAAACTGAATACAGCTGCTCAGATGGTATTTCTTACCCCGGACAAACAAAGGAATCTTCACCTATATTTCCAACAGCTATCAGTAATGTCCAGGCTGACTGCAAGGACAGTCCTTCAAGCCTTGGGGTTCATGGCATCTTGCATTCTAGTACTTCCCAATGCCAAACTGCATATGAGGAAGCTACAATGGTATCTCAAAAGCGTTTGGACTCAACACTGCCACGATTTGGACACTGTCATTCGGATTCTACCTTGCATTCAGAGAGAATTTCTGTGGTGGGCTCAGGAATGTCACCTAAACAAGGGGCTCTCTGTGACCCAACCAGAGGCAAGTCAGATATTAACGACAGACGCCTCGGAGTCAGCCTGGGGAGCTCATTTCAAAGGAAAATGGATTCAAGACCTTTGGGCCCCAGAGCTACTTCACGTGCATATCAACATGAAAGAGATGCTGGCAGTTCAATTTGCTTTGGAAGGATTCAAAAGCCTACTTCAACCAGGACTAGTGTTGATTCGAACAGACAACACGACTGCCATGTGGTACATCAACAAGCAAGGGGGAACTCATTCTTACCCTCTTTGCAGACAAGCAATGCTGTTATGGGAAACTGCTTTGAATCTGCACATCACTCTTCGAGCACAGTTTCTACCAGGAGCACAAAATTCTTTAGCAGATGTTCTGAGCAGACAGATTGTGGATCCTCACGAATGGAAATTGGACCCTCAGGTATTTCTTCAGTTGACAATGGCTTGGGGAACTCCGGACATAGATCTGTTCGCTTCTCCTCTGAATTTCCAACTGCCACTGTTTTGCACAAGGCTATTTCATCCAAAAGCCTGGAAAATAGATGCACTATCCTTCAGTTGGAGCAACCTTCATGTGTATGCTTTTCCTCCTTTGCCTCTTCTTCCGAAGGTGCTGTTGAAAGTCAGGAGGGACAAACCTTGCATGATCCTTATAGCACCGGATTGGCCTCGTCAGCATTGGTAACCTCTGTTGAGGAGCTTAATTCAGGTACCACCTTGGCCATTACCACAGATTCCTCACTTATTGTCTCAGGAAAACAATCATTTTCTCAATGTCAGGGTGCAATCCCTACACCTGACAGCCTGGCGCATTCTGTTTTAGGGAAGGAGGACCTTCAGCTCCCTCAACAAGTTTTGGATGTTATTTTGGAAGCCAGGCATCCTAGTACTCGAAAAGTTTATGCTGGTAAATGGAAGAGATTTTTCTTTGGAGTTCAGCTAAAGGCTTTGATGTCAAATTGCCTAATTTGAGTTGTACATTGCAATATTTGACTATTTTATTGGACAAGGGTTTGTCCTTCTCTTCTGTAAAAGTGCATGCTGCAGCTATTTCTGCTCACTATGATTGTGACCCTCCTTTATTTTCACATCCATTGGTTAAACAGTTTCTTAGAGGGGCAAAGAATATCAGACCCCCAATGGAGGGCTCCTACTCCTACCTGGGATCTTAATTTTGTTCTGGAAAAGCTGACTCTGCCTCCTTTTGAACCTGCAGCTACAGCTGAATTGCAGTTGTTGTCCTGGAAGACTGCTTTTTTATTGGCTGTTACTTCTGCTAGAAGGGTATCTGAATTACAGGCCCTCATGGCAGTGGAACCTTTTCTGATTTTTCACAATGACAGAGTTTCCTTACTAATCCTACTTTTCTGCCTAAAGTGATTTCTAATGTGGCATTGAACCAATCTATACATTTGCCTACTTTTATGCTAACCCCCAAAATGAAGGGGAAAAGTTTTGCATTCTTTGGATGTACATAGGCAGTTGAGGTATTATTTGAGCAGAACCAGAGAGTTCAGAAGATCTCAACAATTATTTGTTTCTTTTGCTTTGACTTCACGAGGGAAAGCTGTCTCAAAACAAACTATTTCCAAGTGGATTGGCCATTGTATTGCTTTTTGTTACTCTCATCATGGAGAGGATGTTCCGGCTGGGATCAGGCCTCATTCTACTAGGGCTACGGCAACTTCTACTGCTTTTTTGAGAGGGGTAGCTACTAAAGACATTCTAGAAGCAGCTACTTAGAGTTCTGTACATACCTTTACAAAGCATTATCATTTACCTCTTTATTCTAGGTCTAGGGCTGGGTTTGCCACTGCAATCTTACAGGGCATGTCTGCAGCTCCTACTGCTATTTAGTTGACCAGCCTCCCTTTTTTCCGTTGCTCTGGGATTCTACCCATATGTCAGGACTGCAGCAATGGGAGACGAAGAACATAGTACAGTTTTGTACCTACCATAAATGTAGATGTTCGAGGATCTCCATTGCTGCAGTCCAATTTTCCCTCCCTCCTTCCCCCTTTTTCTTTTTAGGTTGGGGTTTGGGTGGTGTTTTTTGCATTCTGACGTCTGAGGCAAGAAAGACTGAGGTTATGGTGTCGGTCATGCGCATTTGTACTGACACGTACTGACGTCAGTCTCGGGCGCCGATGACCAACGCCGGTTCTAGCCCTTTGGTATTCAGGCCGATGGTGGACAGCGGAATACCCATATGTCAGGACTGCAGCAATGGAGATCCTTGAACATCTACATTTATGGTAGGTACAAAACTGTACTTTTCTTTTCATGTAGTCCAGGGAAGGTACATCTCAGGTCATTCACACCCACATGTACAATGATTGACTCATAGTTGTACCTGTTGTTGAGGGACCAGAGTGTTTGCATTATGTGATGGATCCTGGCACCTGACAGGCAGCTGTTACTTTCTCCTTATTCAACCTAGTGAGTGGGGCATCAGCATGCCTCACTATTGAGTCACCTATGACTAGCATGTTGGACATGAAGTTTTGCCTTAGGGGCTTTGGATGAGTGGCACGCTGTTTAGGAGAGTTATTGCCTTGTGATTAGTGTTGTGGTGGTTGAGTGCATTTCTGCCTTGGAGATTTCTGCTGTTTGGGTAGATTTTTATTGAGAGCCCCCATGAAAGTGGGTGTGTGGTTTGTGTTTTTATGTGAAGGCAGTGCTGGTGTGTGTTCTGGAAGGCAATGTGTTCCATGTGGTATGGTGCAAGTGTTGACCTTCTCCTCTTGACCAGCTATTCCAGTCTTGGCTGGAGAGTGTGTGGCTTCCAATTTGGATATATAAGTGCATCTCTCACAAGTCTGAGTGTTGGGAGGTAAGAGGAGAGGGTTTTTGGTGTACATGAGGCAGTTGCTACATTGCCTCAGGATGCCCAAGTTCACCAGGTTAATAGGAGAAAGCACAGGGAACTGACCCTTAGACATGCCTGGAGGGGTGGCCATTAAAAATAAGTACTGGAGCTGTTTCCTTGTAGAACGTTTAGTGCTGATAGCACTTTTGTATGCTACAATAATTGCTATGAGAAGTCTGGTAAAGTGCTAGACTAATAAGCTAGTAAAAGTGCAGGAGAGGAGAGGAGACAACTAGCAGATCTAAGGGAAAATTGAAGAGCAGACTTTGACACCTCTCAGAAGCTTACAAACAGTCCTTGATACAGCAAATCTGGATTGGTCTAGTTACAGGAAATGTGGGAAACAAGCACAAACGCAGGCTTTTAAACCAGAAAGTTGAAAGAGATGAAAAGACTGCCCAAACGGCCAATAAACTACAATCCCTGGGCTAGAAACCACTCCTCTTGTGGTAGATAGGCTACCTTATGCTTAATCCCACTAATAAGCTAGAAGACTTCCCTCCAACACAGAAAGGCTTGGGCTCAGAAGCTTACATACAGTCCTGGATGCATCAAATCTGTATCTGGACTAGATTAGCTGCAGGAAAGGCGGGAAAAGTGGAAATGCGGGCTTTTAGACCAGAAAGTTGAAAGAGATGGAAAACTGCTCAAATGGCCAATAAACTACATTTTCGGGGCCAGAGACCACTCCTCTTGTGGTAGATGGCTACCTAGTGCTACCACTCCCACTGACAAGCTAGAAGGCTTCTCTCTAACACAGAACTGCTTGGGGGACTCAGAATTTTACAAACAGTCCTGGATACAGCAAATCTGTATCTGGACTAGACTAGTCAAGGGAAAGTTGGAAAACAAGTGCAAATGCAGGCTTTAAAATCAGAAAGTTGAAAGAGATGGAAAAAACTGCCCAAACGGCCAATGAACTACAATTTCAGGGCCAGAATTCACTCCTCTTGTGGTAGATATGCTACCTAGTGCTTACCATTCCCACTGATAAGCTAAAAGGCTTCCATCCAACACAGAAAGGCTTGGGGGGCTCAGAAGCTTAAAAACAGTCCTGCCTTCCAACACAGAAAGGCTTGTGGGGCTCAGAAGCTTACAAACAGTCCTTGATACAGCAAATCTGTATCTGGACTAGACTTGTTACAGGAAAGGCAGGAAACAAACTTAGATTTTTTTTGCAATTAAGTTAACAAATGACTAAAATCAAGTGCAGAAGGCAGTAGGTTAGGAAGCTATTAACAAGCAGTAATAAGTGCAGAGTAAAAGCAATTGAACAGATAAGAGCACACAGAACAACAAACTAAGACAGTTATAGTAAGAATAGCTGAATAAAGTATAACTTTTTTTTCAAGGGGGTGACAAATCAGGATTAAGAGGCTACAGGGACTGTCTTTCCCAAATGCTTTCTCTGTACACAGTAGATAAAAATGAAGAGGTGGGAATAGTATAAGTGTCTGAAATCAAAACATGATCTCACTCTACCCAGTGGCCCAGAAGGAGTGTCCAAACACAAATTTACAAGAGGGGCATGCAATTTCAAAGCCACCAAGATTAACACCACAAAAAGAACAGGGAGGAGGGTGGAAAAGCAATTGTAGAGACACAGAGAGACCACAATACTCAATTCAATTAACATTCAGTGAAAAAAAAAATAAAATGTAGTACTACATGAAAAAAGTGCAGATAAAAGGGTACTTAATTTAGCTTATAAGTTTAGTTGTTTGCAGGTCAATCTTAGCCACAAATGGCTCAGATATTAAGCAGAAATAACACAAGATATAACACTTATATGGCAAGACAACCCCCCTATGGCAAAGAGTTATACACAAAATATCAAAAATGTGAAACTACCCCCACTACTATAACTGGCTACTCTTCTAACAAGCTCCATGTAGAGACACAGAGAGAAACTATATTCAATTCAATTAATATTCAGTGAAAAAAATAAAATGCAGTACTATATGAAAAAAAGTGCAGATAAGAGTGTACTTAATTTAGCTTATACATCCAGTTGATTGCAGGTAAATCTTAGCCACCAACAGCTCAAATATTTAGCAGAAATAATACAAGATGTAAAACTTATATGGCAAGACAAACCCCCCTAGGCTAGGAGTTAAACACAAAATATCAAAGCAGTGAAAATATCCCCACTGCTACCACTGGCTACACTTCTAACAAGCTCCTTGTAGGGATACAAAGAGACCACAATATTCAATTTAATTTATATTCAGTGAGAAAATAAATACAGTGCAGTACTATAAGAAATTAACTGCAGATAAAAGTGTACTTAATTTAACCTATACGTCCTACTGATGGCAGGCAAATCTTAGCCACCAACAGCTCAGATATTTAACAGAAATAACACAACATGTAACACATATATGGCAAGTCAAACCCGCTAGGCAAGGAGTTAAACACAGAATATCAAAGAGGTGAAACTACTCCCACTGCTACCACTGGCTACACCTCTAACAAGCTCCCTGCAGAGACACAGAGAGACTGCAATATTTTACTCAATTAATATTCAGTGAAGAAAATAAATAAAATGCAGTACTATATAAAAAAACGTGTAGATAAAAGTGTACTTAATTTAGCTTAAACATCCAGTTGATTGCAGGTAAATCTTAGCCCCAACAGCTCAGATATTTAGCAGAAATAACACAAGATATAACACTTATATGACAAGACAAACACCTACGCTAGGAGTTAAACACAGAATATCAAAAAAATGAAACTACCCCCACTGCTACAACTGGCTACACTTCTAACAAGCTCCCAGTAGAGACAGAGAGAGACCACAATATTCAATTCAATTCAAATAATATTCAGTGAAAAGAAAAAAGAAAATGCAGTACTATATGAAAATACGTGCAGATAAAAGTACACTTAATATAGCTTATACATCCAGTTGATTGTAGGTAAATCTTTTCAACCAACAGCTCACATATTTAGCAGAAACAACACAAGATGCAACACTTATATGGAAAGTCAAACCTGCTAGGTAAGGAGTTAAACACAGAATATCAAAGAAGTGAAATGGCTCCCACTGCTACCACTGGCTACACTTTTAACAAGCTCCCTGTAGAGACACAGAAAGACCACAATACTTAATTCAAATAATATTCAGTGAAAAAAATAAACAAAATGCAGTGCCATATGAAAAAAGTGCAGATAAGGGTGTATTTAATTTAGCTTATATGTCCAGTTGATTGCAGGTAAATCTTAGCTACCAATAGCTCAGATATTTAGCAGAAATAACACAAGATGTAACACTTATATGGCAAGACAATCCACCTAGGCTAGGAGTTAAAAACAGAATATCAAAGAAGTGAAACTACCCCCATTGCTGTCACTGGCTACACTTCTAACAAGCTCCCCATAGAGACACAGAGAGACCACAGTATTCAATTCAATTAATATTCAGTGAAATAAATAAATAAAATGCAATACTATATGAAAAAAGTACCAGATAAAAGTTTACTTAATTTAGCTTATACATCCAGTTGATTGAAGGTAAATCTTATTCTCCAACAGCTCAGATATTTAGCAGATATAACACTAGATGTAACACTTATATGGCAAGACAAACACCCTAGGCTAGAAGTTAAACACAGAATAAAAAAAAGTGAAACTACCCCCATGGCTACCACTGGCAATACTACTAACATGCTCCATGTAGAGATAAAAAGAGACCACAATAATCAATTTGATTCATATTCAGTGAAAAGAAATAAATAAAATGCATTACTATATAAAAGAAGTGCAGATAAAATTGTACTTGATTTAGCTTATATGTCCAGTTGATTGCAAGTAAATGTTAGCCACCAACAGCTCAGATATTTAGCAGAAATAACAAAAGATGTAACACTTATATGGCAAGACAACCGGCCTAGGCTAAGAGTTAAAAACAGAATATCAAAGATGTGAAACTACCCCCACGGCTACCACTGGCAACCCTTCTAACAGGGTCCATCTAGAGTAACAGACAGAACACAATAATCAATTCAATTAATATTCAGTGAAAAGAAATAAATAAAATGCAGTTCTATATGAAAAAAGTGCAGATAAAATTTAACTTAATTTAGCATATATGTCCAGTTGATTGCAAGTAAATCTTACCAACAGCTCAGATATTTAGCAGAAATAACACAAGATGTAACACTTATATGGCAAGACAAACCACCAAGGCTACGGGTTAAAAACAGACTGTCAAAGAAGTGAAACTACCCCCACTGTTAACACTGGCTACACTTCTAACAAGCTCTCTGTAGAGACAAAGAGAGGCCACAGTATTCAACTCAATGAATACTCAGTGAAAAAAATAAATAAATAGCAGTGCTATGTCAAAAATGTGGAGATAAGAGTGTACTTAATATAGCTTAAATGTCCAGTTGATAGCAGGTAAATCTTAGCCACCAAAAGCTCATATATTTAACAGAAATAACAGAAGATGTACACTTATATAGCAAGGCAAACCCCCTAGGCAAGGAGTTAAACACAAAATATCAAAGAAGTGAAACTATCTCCACTGCTACCTCTGGCTACACTTCTAACAAGCTCATTGTAGGGAAACAGAGAGACCACAATATCCAATTGAATTAATATTCAGTGAAAAAAATAAATACAGTGCAGTATTATAAAAAAAACTGCAGATAAAAGTGTACTTAATTTAGCTTATATATCCAATTGATAGCAAGCAAATCTTAGCCACCAACAGCACAGATATTTAGCTGAAATAACACAACATGTAACACATATATGTAAGTCAAACCCGCTAGGCAAGGAATTAAACACAGAATATCAAAGAAGGAAACTACCCCCTCTGCTACCACTGGCTACACTTCTAAGAAGCTCCCTGTAGAGACACAGAGAGATCTCAATACTCAATGCAATTAATATTCACTGAAAAAAAATAATAAAATTCAGTACTATTAGTGTGAAAAAAATGCATAAAATGAAGTACTATAAGAAAAAGTGCAGATAAAAATGTACTTAATTTAGCTAATACATCCAGTTGATTGCAAGTAAATCTTAGCCACCAACAGCACAGACATTTAACTTAAACAACGCAAGATGTCACACTAATATGGCAAGACAAACCTCCTAGGCTAGGAGTTAAACACAGAATATAAAATAGTGAAACTATCCCTACTGCTACCACTGGCTACACTTCTAACAATCTCCCTGTAGAGACACAGAGAGACTACAATATTCAATTCAATTAATATTCACTGAAAAAAATAACTAAAGTGCAGTACCATATGATAAAAAGGGCAGATAAAAGTTTACTTTGTTTAGTTTATATGTCCAGTTTATTGCAGGTAAATCTTAGCCACCAACAGCTCAGATATTTAGCAGCAATAACAGAAGATGTAACACTTATAATGGCAGGAAAAAAACCCTGGCAAGGAGTTAAACACAAGATATTAAAGTGAAACTATCCCCACTGCTACCACTGGCTACACTTCTAACATGCTCAGTGTAGGGATACAGAGAGACCACAGTATTCAATTTAGTTAATATTCAGTGAGAAAAATAAATGCAGTGCAGTACTATAAGAAAACAACTGCAGATAAAAGTGTACTTAATTTAGCGTATATGTTCAACTGATGGCAGGTAAATCTTAGCCACCAACAGCACAGATATTTAGCAAAAATAACACAACATGTAACACATATATGGCAAATCAAACCCACCAGGCAAGGAATTAAATACAGAATATCAATGAAGGAATGTACCCCCACTGCTACCATTGGCTACAATTCTAAAAATCTTCCTGTAGAAACACAGAGAGACCACAATATTTAATTAAATTAATATTCAGAAAAAATAAATAAAATGCAGTGAAAAAAAGTGCAGGTAAAAGTGCACTTAATTTAGCTTAAACATCCAGTTGATTGCAGGTAAATCTTAGTCACCAACAGCTCAGATATTTAGCAGAAATAACGCAAGATGTAACACTTATAAGGCAATAAAAAAACCTAGACTAGGAGTTAAACACAGAATATCAAAGAAGTGAAACTACACCCATGTCTACCACTGGCTATACTTCTAACAAGCTCCCTGTAGAGAGACAGAGAGACCTCAATACTCAATTTTATTAATATTTAGTGAAGAAAATAAATGAAATGCAGTATTATATGAAAAAAGTGCAGGTAAGAGTGTACTTAATTTAGCTTATATATTCAGTTGATTGCAGGTAAACCTTAGCCACCAGCAGCTCATATACTTAGCAAAAAAAATAACACAAGATGTAATACTAATATGGCAAGACAAACTGCCTAGGCTAGGAGTTAAAAACAGAATATCAAAGAAGTGAAACTACCCACAATGCTACCACTGGCTGCACTTCTAACAAGCTCCCTGTAGAGACACAGAGAGACCACAATATTAAATTCAATTAATACTCAGTGTTAAAAATGAATAAAAAGAAGTAATATATGAAAAAGTGCAGATAAAAGTGCACTTAATTTAACAAATACATCCAGTTGGTTGCAAATAAATCATAGCCACTGACAGTGCAGATATTTAACTGAAATAACACAAGATAGCACACTAATATGGCAAGACAACCCCCTAGGCTTGGAGTTAAACAAAGAATATCAAGGAAGTGAAATTATCCCCACTGCTACCACTGGGTACCCTTATATCTCCCTGTAGAGACACAGAGAGGCCACAATATACAATTCAATTAATATTCAATGAAAAAATAACTACACTGCAGTACTATATGAAAAAAAAGGCAGACAAAAGTGTACTTAGTTTAGTTTATACATCCAGTTGATGGCAAGTAAATCTTAGCCACCAACAGCTCAGATATTTAGCAGAAATAACAGAAGATGTAACACTTATATGGCAAGACAAACCCCCTAGGCTAGGAGTTAAAAACAGAATATCAAAGAAGTGAAACTTCCCACACTGCTACCACTGGCTACACTTCTAACAAGCTCCCTGTAGAGACAAAGAAAGACCAAAATATTCATATCAATTACTTTTCAGTGAAAAAATGAGTAAAATGAAGTTCTATAAGAAAAAAAATACAGATAAAAGTGTACTTAATTTAGCTAATACATCCAGTTGATTGCATATAAGTCTTAGCCACCAACAGCACAGATATTTAACTTAAATAAAAGAAGATGTCACACTAATATGGCAAGACAAACCCCCCCTAGGCTAGGAGTTAAACCCAAAATATCAAAGAACTGAAACTATCCCTACTGTTACCACTGGCTACACTTCTAACAATCTCCCTGTAGAGAAACAGAGAGACCACAATATTCAATTCAATTAATTTTCAGTGAAAAAATAACTAAAGTGCAATACTATATGAAAAAAGGGCAGCTAAAAGTGTACTTAGTTTAGTTTATATGTCCGGATGATTGCAGGTAAATCTTAGCCACTAACAGCTCAGATATTTACCAGAAATAACAGAAGATGCAACACTTATATAGGCAGAAAAACCCCATAGGCAAGGAGTTAAATACAAAATATCAAAGTGAAACTGTCTCGACTGCTACCAATTGATTACACTTCTAACACACTCATTGTAGGGATACAGAGATACCACAATATACAATTTAGTTTATATTCAGTGAGAAAAATAAATGCAGTACAGTACTATAAGAAAAAAAAAACTGCAGATAAAAGTATACTTAATTTAACTTATATGTCCAGTTGATGGCGGGTAAAGCTTAGCCACCAAAAGCACATATATTTAGCAGAAATAACACAAAATGTAACACACATATGGCAAGTCAAACCCACTAGGCAAGGAATTAAACACAGAATATCAAATAAGGAAACCACCCCCACTGCTACCATTGGCTACAATTCTAAATATTTTCCTGTAGAGACACAGAGAGACCACAATATTTAATTCAATTAATATTCAGTAAAAAAATTAAAAAAATGCAGTACTATATGAAAAAAGTGTAGATAAAAGTGCACTTAATTTAGCTTAAACATCCAGTTGATTGCAGGTAAATCTTAGCCAACAAAGGCTCAGATATTTAGCAGATATAAAAAAAGATGTAACACTTATAAGGCAAGAAAAAAACCCTAGACTAGGAGATAAACCCATAATATCAAAGAAGTGAAACTACCCCCATGGCTACCACTGGCTACACTTCTAACAAGCTCCCTGTAGAGAGACAGAACAACCTCAATAGTCAATTCAATTAATATTCAGTGAAGAAAAAAATAAAATGCAGTACTATATGAAAAAAATGCAGATAAGAGTGTACTTAATTTAGCTTATATGTCTAGTTGATTGCATGGCAATCTTAGCAATCAGCAGCTCAGATATTTAGCAGAAATAACACCAGATGTCATACTTATATGGCAAGACAAACCACCTAGGCTAGGAGTTAAAAACAGAATATCAAAGAAGTGAAACTACCCACACTGCTACCACTGGCTGCACTTCAAACAAGCTCCCTATAGAGACACAGAGAGATCACAATATTCAATTCAATTAATATTCAGTGAAAAAATGAATAAAATGAATTACTACATGAAAATGTGCAGATAAAAGTATACTTCATTTAGCTAACTTGTCCAGCAGAGTGCATGTAAATCTTAGCCACCAACAGCACAGATATTAACTGAAATAACATAAGATGTTACACTAATATGGCAAGGCAAACTCCCCTAGACTAGGAGTTAAACACAGAATATTAAAGAAGTGAAACTATCCCCACTGCTACCACTGGCTACATTTCTAACACTCCCTGGAGAGACTCAGAAAGATGGCAATATTCAATTCAATTAATAATCAGTAAAAAAATAACTAAAATGCAGTAATATATAAAAAAGGGCAGATAAAAGTATACTTAGCTTAACTTATACGTCCAGTTGATTGCAGGTAAATCTTAGACACCAACAGCTCAGATATTTAGCAGAAATAACAGAAGATGTAACACATATATAGCAAGACAAACCCCCCCTAGGCAAGGAGTTAAACATAAAATATCAAAGAAGTGAAACTATTCCCACTGCTACTACTGGCTACACTTCTAACCAGCTCATTGTAGGGATACAGAGAGACAACAATATCCAATTTAATTAATATTCAGTGAGAAAAATAAATGCAGCGCAGCACTATAAGAAAAAAAAACTGCAGATAAAAGTGCACTTAATTTAGTTTATGTGTCCTGTTGATGGCAGGAAATCTTAGCCACCAGCAGCACAGATATTTAACAGAAATAACACATGTAACACATATATGGCAAGACTAGCCCACTAGACAAGGAATTAAAAACAGAATATCAATGAAGGAAACTACCCCCATAGCTACCATAGGCTACAATTCTAAAAAGCTTCCTGTAGAGACACAGAGACACCACAATATTTACTTCAATTAATATTCAGTAAAGCAAATAAATAAAATGCAGTACTATATGAAAGAAAACTGCAGATAAAAGAGTACTTAATTTAGCATAAACATCCTGTCTATTGCAGATAAATCTTTGCCATCAACAGCTCAGAGATTTAGCAGAAATAACACAAGATGTAACATTTATATGGCAAGACAAACCCCCCCACGGCTAGGAGTTAAATACAGAATATCAAAGAAGTGGAACTACTCCCACTGCTAACACTGGCTACACTTCTAACAAGCTCCCTGTAGAGACACATAGAGACCACAATATTCAATTCAATTCAATTAATATTCCATGAGAAGAATAAATAAAATGCATTACTATATGAAAAAAAAAACTGCAGATAAAAGTGCACTTAATTTAGCTTATACATCCTGTTGATTGCAGGTAAATCTTAACAACCGACAGCACAGATAATTAACAGAAATAACACAAGATGTAACACTTATATGGCAAGAAAAAAAACATAGAATATGAGTTAAACACAAAATATCAGAGAAGTGAAACTGCCCACAATGGTACCACAGGCTACACTTCTGACAAGCTACCTGTAGAGAAACAGAGAGAAGTCAGTATTCAATTCAATTAATATTCAGTGAAAAAATAAATAAATAAAATACAGTACTATATGAAAAAAGTGCAAATAATAGTGTACTTAATTTAGCTTATATGTCCAGTTGAATGCAGGTAAATCTTAGCCACCAACAGCTCAGATATTTAGCAGAGATAACATAAGATTTAATACTTATATGGCAAGACAAACCGCTTAGGCTAGTAGTTTAAAACAGAATATCGAAGACATGAAACCACCCCCACTGCTACTATTGGCTACACTTCTAACATGCTCCCCATAGAGACACTGAGAGACCACAGTATTCAATTTAATTAATATTCAGTAAAAAAATAAATAAAACGTAATACTATATGAAAAAAGTGCCAGATAAAAGTGTACTTAATTTAGCTTAAACATCCAGTTGATTGCAGATAAATCATAGTCCCCAACAGCTCAGATATTTACCAGAGACAACCCAAGATGTAACACTTATAAGGCAAAAAAACTCCCCTAGACTAGGAGTTAAACACAGAATATAAAAGAAGTGAAACTACCCCCACGGCTACCACTGGCTACACTTCTAACAAGCCTTTTTTTTTTTTTTTTTTGTTTTTTTTTTTTTTTTTTTTTTCTTTTTTTTTTTTTTTTTTTTTTTTTTTTTTTTTTTTTTTTTTTTTTTTTTTTTTTTTTTTTTTTTTTTTGTTTTTTTTTTTTTTTTTTTTTTTTTTTTTTTTTTTTTTTTTTTTTTTTTTTTTTTTTTTTTTTTTTTTTTTTTTTTTTTTTTTTTTTTTTTTTTTTTTTTTTTTTTTTTTTTTTTTTTTTTTTTTTTTTTTTTTTTTTTTTTTTTTTTTTTTTTTTTTTTTTTTTTTTTTTTTTTTTTTTTTTTTTTTTTTTTTTTTTTTTTTTTTTTTTTTTTTTTTTTTTTTTTTTTTTTTTTTTTTTTTTTTTTTTTTTTTTTTTTTTTTTTTTTTTTTTTTTTTTTTTTTTTTTTTTTTTTTTTTTTTTTTTTTTTTTTTTTTTTTTTTTTTTTTTTTTTTTTTTTTTTTTTTTTTTTTTTTTTTTTTTTTTTTTTTTTTTAAAAAAAAAAAAAAAAAAAAAAAAAAAAAAAAAAAAAAAAAAAAAAAAAAAAAAAAAAAAAAAAAAAAAAAAAAAAAAAAAAAAAAAAAAAAAAAAAAAAAAAAAAAAAAAAAAAAAAAAAAAAAAAAAAAAAAAAAAAAAAAAAAAAAAAAAAAAAAAAAAAAAAAAAAAAAAAAAAAAAAAAAAAAAAAAAAAAAAAAAAAAAAAAAAAAAAAAAAAAAAAAAAAAAAAAAAAAAAAAAAAAAAAAAAAAAAAAAAAAAAAAAAAAAAAAAAAAAAAAAAAAAAAAAAAAAAAAAAAAAAAAAAAAAAAAAAAAAAAAAAAAAAAAAAAAAAAAAAAAAAAAAAAAAAAAAAAAAAAAAAAAAAAAAAAAAAAAAAAAAAAAAAAAAAAAAAAAAAAAAAAAAAAAAAAAAAAAAAAAAAAAAAAAAAAAAAAAAAAAAAAAAAAAAAAAAAAAAAAAAAAAAAAAAAAAAAAAAAAAAAAAAAAAAAAAAAAAAAAAAAAAAAAAAAAAAAAAAAAAAAAAAAAAAAAAAAAAAAAAAAAAAAAAAAAAAAAAAAAAAAAAAAAAAAAAAAAAAAAAAAAAAAAAAAAAAAAAAAAAAAAAAAAAAAAAAAAAAAAAAAAAAAAAAAAAAAAAAAAAAAAAAAAAAAAAAAAAAAAAAAAAAAAAAAAAAAAAAAAAAAAAAAAAAAAAAAAAAAAAAAAAAAAAAAAAAAAAAAAAAAAAAAAAAAAAAAAAAAAAAAAAAAAAAAAAAAAAAAAAAAAAAAAAAAAAGAAAAAAAAAAAAAAAAAAAAAAAAAAAAAAAAAAAAAAAAAAAAAAAAAAAAAAAAATCATAAAAAAAAATAAAAATAATTTTTCTAGGGAAAATTTACAACCGAGAAAGGGAAAAAAAAAAAAATTTTTTTTAAAAAAAAAAAATTTAAAACAATAAAAAACAAAAAGCAAATTTAAAAAAAAAAGAAAAAATTTACCCCAAAATTTGAAAATAAAAATTTTAAGAAAAAAAATTAAAAAAATAAAAAAAAATCCCCTTTAATAAAAAATTTAAATTTTTGGAAAAACAAAATTTTACAAAAACGTAAAATTTAAAAATCAAAAATTAAACCCAAAAAAAAAGGGAAATTTAAAACAAGTTTTAGGAAACAGCCAAAACCAAAATTCAAAAAACCCGAGAAAAAGCAAACAAATAAAAAAGAAAAAAAAATTTTTTAACATTTAAAAAAATGCGGGAAAAATTTAAAAATTTTTAACGGGGAAAAAAAATTTAAATTTTAAAAAAATAATTAAAAAAAACAATGAAAAAAAGCAAAAAACCCAATTTGAAACCCGTTAAAAAAAATTTACCCAAAACCGGAAAAAATTTTGGAACAAAAAACAAATAAATTATTAAAAAAAAAATAAAATGCAAAAAAAATAAAATTTTTGGGAAAAAAAGATTTTAAAAAAAACCCGGAAAAAAAAAAAAACAGAAAAAAATGCAAAAAGGCAATTTAAAAAGATAAAAAAACCCACCCAAAAACCAATTTTTAAAATTTAAAAAAAAAAAAATTTAAAAAAAATAAAAAAATAAAAAAAACACAATTTTTAAAATTAAAAAAGAAATTTCAACAAAATTTTCATGAAAAAAAAAAAAAAAGCAACAATAAATGCAGAAAAAGTATTTAAATTTGCAACATTTTGTTGGGGTAAACCAACAAAATGTTTTTTTACAAAAAAACACGTTAACACTTTACAAGCCCCTTTGGGAGAAAACAAATATCAATAAATCCCAGGGGTTAATTCTACAATTAAAAGGAAAAGGAAATTTAATTCAATTAATTTCAGTAAAAAATAAAAAAAAATGTATTAGAAAAAATAAAAAAGTGTACAATTTGCAACCAGTTGGGGGTAAACAGCCCAAAGTGTTTTTTTACAAAAAACACGTTTAAACCCTTTAGGAAGACAAACCAGCAGAATTAAATACAGAATATCAAAGAAGGAATGTACCCCACTGCTACCATTGGCTACAATTCTAAAAATCTTCCAATAGAGACACAGAGAGACCACAATATTTAATTCAATTAATATTCAGTAAAAATAAATAAAATGCAGTACTATGTGAAAAAAGTGCAGGTAAAAGTGCAGTTAATTTAGCTTAAACATCCAGTTGATTGCAGGTAAATCTTAGTCACCAACAGCTCAGATATTTAGCAGAAATAACGCAAGATGTAACACTTATACGGCAAGAAAAAAAAACCTAGACTAGGAGTTAAACACAGAATATCAAAGAAGTGAAACTACCCCCATGTCTACTACTGGCTACACTTATAACAAGCTCCCTGTAGAGAGACAGAGAGACCTCAATACTCAATTCTATTAATATTCAGTGAAGAAAATAAATAAAATGCAGTACTCTATGAAAAAAGTGCAGATAAGTGTGTACTTAATTTAGCTTATATATTCAGTTGATTGCAGGTAAATCGTAGCCACCAACAGCTCATATATTTAGCAAAAAAAATAACACAAGATGTAATACTAATATGGCAAGACAAACTGCCTAGGCTAGGAGTTAAAAACAGAATATCAAAGAAGTGAAACTACCCACAATGCTACCACTGGCTGAACGTCTAACAAGCTCCCTGTAGAGACACAGAGACCACAATATTCAATTCAATTAACACTCAGTGTTAAAAATGAATATAAAGAAGTAATATATGAAAAAGTGCTGAGAAAAGTGCACTTAATTTAACTAATATATCCAGTTGATTGCAAGTAAATCATAGCCACTGACAGCACAGATATTTAACTGAAATAACACCAGATAGCACACTAATATGGCAAGACAACCCCCCTAGGTGTGGAATTAAACAAAGAATATCAAGGAAGTGAAACTATCCCCACTGCTACCACTGGGTACACTTCTATCTCCCTGTAGAGACACAGAGAGGCCACAATATACAATTCAATTAATATTCAATGAAAAAATAACTACAGTGCAGTACTATATGAAAAAAGGCAGATAAAAGTGTATTTAGTTTAGTTTATACATCCAGTTGATGGCAGGTAAATCTTAGCCACCAACAGCTCATATATTTAGCAGAAATAACAGAAGATGTAACACTTATATGGCAAGACAAACCCCCCTAGGCTAGGAGTTAAAAACAGAATATCAAAGAAGTGAAACTTTCCACACTGCTACCACTGGCTACACTTCTAACAAGCCCCCTGTAGAGACACAGATAGACCAAAATATTCATATCAATTACTTTTCAGTGAAAAATGAGTAAAATGAAGTACTATAAGAAAAAAATACAGACAAAAGTGTACTTAATTTAGCTAATACATCCAGTTGATTGCATGTAAATCTTAGCCACCAACGGCACAGATATTTAACTTAAATAAAAAAAGATGTCACACTAATATGGCAAGACAACCCCCCCCCAGGCTAGGAGTAAAACCCAGAATATCAAAGAACTGAAACTATCCCTACTGTTACCACTGGCTACACTTCTAACAATCTCCCTGTAGAGACACAGAGAGACCACAATATTCAATTCAATTAATTTTCAGTGAAAAAAATAACAAAAGTGCAGTACTATATGAAAAAAGGGCAGATAAAAGTACACTTAGTTTAGTTTATATGTCCGGATGATTGCAGGTAAATCTTAGCCACTAACAGCTCAGATATTTACCAGAAATAACAGAAGATGTAACACTTATATAGGCAGAAAAACCCCATAGGCAAGGAGTTAAATACAAAATATCAAAGTGAAACTATCCCGACTGCTACCACTGATTACACTTCTAACACACTCACTGTAGAGATAAAGAGAGACCACAATATCCAATTTAGTTTATATTCAGTGAGAAAAATAAATGCAGTACAGTACTATAAGAAAAGAACTGCAGATAAAAGTATACTTAATTTAGCTTATATGTCCAGTTGATGGCAGGTAAAGCTTAGCCACCAACAGCACAGATATTTAGCAGAAATAACACAAAATATAGCACACATATGGTAAGCCAAACCCGCTAGGCAAGGAATTAAACACAGAATATCAAATAAGGAAACCACCCCCACTGCTACCATTGGCTACAATTCTAAATATCTTCCTGTAGAGACACAGAGAGACCACAATATTTAATTCAATTAATATTCAGTAAAAAATAAATAAAATGCAGTACTATATGAAAAAAGTGTAGATAAAAGTGCACTTAATTTAGCTTAAACATCCAGTTGATTGCAGGTAAATCTTAGCCAACAAAGGCTCAGATATTTAGCAGAAATAACAAAATATGTAACACTTATAAGGCAAGAAAAAAAAAACCTAGACTAGGAGATAACCACATAATATCAAATAAGTGAAACTACCCCCATGGCTACCACTGGCTACACTTCTAACAAGCTCACTAGTAGAGAGACAGAAAGACCTCAATACTCAATTCAATTAATATTCAGTGAAGAAAAAAATAAAATGCAGTACTATATGAAAAAAAAATGCAGATAAGAGTGTACTTAATTTAACTTATATGTCTAGTTGATTGCATGGAAATCTTAGCAACCAACAGCTCAGATATTTAGCAGAAATAACACCAGATGTCATAGTTATATGGCAAGACAAACCGCCTAAGCTAGGAGTTAAAAACAGAATATCAAAGAAGTTAAACTACCCACACTGCTACCACTGGCTGCACTTCAAACAAGCTCCCTGTAGAGACACAGAGAGACCACACTATTCAATTCAATTAATATTCAGTGAAAAAAATGAATAAAATGAATTACTACATGAAAAGATGCAGATAAAAGTATACTTCATTTAGCTAACTTGTCCAGCTGAGTGCATGTAAATCTTAGCCACCAACAGCACAGATATTAACTGAAATAACATAAGATGTCACACTAATATGGCAAGGCAAACTCCCCTAGACTAGGAATTAAACACAGAATATTAAAGAAGTGAAACTATCCCCACTGCTACCACTGGCTACATTTCTAACACTCTTCCTGGAGAGACACAGAACGATGGCAATATTCAAATCAATTAATATTTAGTAAAAAAATAACTAAAATGCAGTAATTATGAAAAAAGGGCAGATAAAAGTATACTTAGTTTAACTTATACGTCCAGTTGATTGCAGGTAAATCTTAGACATCAACAGCTCAGATATTTAGCAAAAATAACAGAAGATGTAACACATATATAGCAAGACAAACCCCCTAGGCAAGGAGTTAAACACAAGATATCAAGGAAGTGAAACTATCCCCACTGCTACTACTGGCTACACTTCTAACCAGCTCATTGTAGGGATACAGAGAGACCACAATATCCAATTTAATTAATATTCAGTGAGAAAAATAAATACAGTGCAGCACTATAAGAAAACAAAACTGCAGATAAAAGTGTACTTAATTTAGTTTATGTGTCCTGTTGATGGCAGGAAATCTTAGCCACCACCAGGACAGATATTTAGCAGAAATAACACATGTAACACATATATCGCAAGTCAAGCCCACTAGACAAGGAATTAAACACAGAATATCAATGAAGGAAACTACCCTCATAGCTACCATAGGCTACAATTCTAAAAAGGTTCCTGTGGAGACACAGAAAGACCACAATATTTACTTCAATTAATATTCAGTAAAACAAATAAAATGCAGTACTATATGAAAAAAACTGCAGATAAAAGAGTACTTAATTTAGCTTAAACATCCAGTCTATTGCAGATAAATCTTTGCCATCAACAGCTCAGAGATTTAGCAGAAATAACACAAGATGTAACACTTATATGGCAAGACAAACCCCCACGGCTAGGAGTTAACACAGAATATCAAAGAAGTGAAACTACTCCCACTGCTAACACTGGCTACACTTCTAACAAGCTCCCTGTAGAGACACATAGAGACCACAATATTCAATTCAATTCAATTAATATTCAATGAGAAGAATAAATAAAATGCATTACTATATGAAAAAAATACAGATAAAAGTACACTTAATTTAGCTTATACATCCTGTTGATTGCAGGTAAATCTTAGCAAGCGACAGCACAGATAATTAACAGAAATAACACAAGATGTAACACTTATATAGCAAGAAAAAACCCATAGAATGTGAGTTAAACACAGAATATCAGAGAAGTGAAACTGCCCACAATGGTACCACAGGCTACACATCTGACAAGCTATCTGTAGAGAAACAGAGAGAAGTCAATATTCATTTCAATTAATATTCAGTGAAAAAATAAATAAATAAAATACAGTACTATATGAAAAAAGTGCAAATAAGAATGTACTTAATTTAGCTTATGTGTCTGGTTGAATGCAGGTAAATCTTAGCCACCAACAGCTCAGATATTTAGCAGAAATAACACAAGATTTAATACTTATATGGCAAGACAAACCACCTAGGCTAGTAGTTTAAAACAGAATATCAAAGAAGTGAAACTACCCCCACTGCTACTACTGGTTACACTTCTAACAAGCTCCCCATAGAGACACTGAGAGACCACAGTATTCAATTCAATTAATATTCAGTAAAAAAATAAATAAAATGCAATACTATATGAAAAAAGTGCCAGATAAAAGTGTACTTCATTTAGCTTATGCATCCAGTTGATTACAGGTAAATCGTAGCCATCAACAGCTCAGATATTTAGCAGAAATAACACAAGATGTAACACTTATGTGGCAAAACAAATTGCCTAGGCTGGAAGTTAAACACAGAATATCAGGGAACTGAAACTACCCACACTGCTATGACTGGCTGCACTTAAATCAAGCTCCATATAGAGATACAGAGAGACCACAATAATGAATTCAATTAATATTCGGTGAAAAAAAAAATAAAATGCAGTACTATATGAAAAAGTGCAGATAAAATTGTGCTAAATTTAGCTTATATGTCCAGTTGATTCCAGGTAAATCTTAGCCACCAACAGCTCAGATATTTTGCAGAAATAACACAAGATGAAACACTTGCATGGCAAGACAAACCGCCCAAGCTAGGAGTTAAACACAGTATATCCAAGAAGTGAAACTTCCACCACTGCCAACACTGGTGACACTTCTAACAAGCTCCCAGTAGAGACACAGAAGGACCACAATATTTTACTCAATTAATATTCAGTGAAAACAAATAATACAATGCAATACTATATGAAAAAAGTGCACATAAAAGTATACTTAATTTAGATTATATATCCAAAAGAAATACCAAAAAAACAGGAAACAAACGAGCGAACAAAGCTCCGGTCCACCAAGAACACAAGCCCAAAAGTTCCTTAACGCATTTTTATTATTTTGCACAAGTAAAAAGCAGCGTTTTCACCACAAACACAGTGTGGCTTCTTCAGAGGAATTTTTTTAAAAAGAATACAAAAAGTACCTCCCTTTTTATAGGAGTTGCTAATTACTTAATTAGTAAGCTTAATTAAAAAAGTTTAGTTAAAAAGACAGACATAATAACCTCGCCTGCTGTTACATTTGCCCTTAAAGTTGCATTCAAAGTGCAATAAACAGTTGTTTTGCACATCAAAAGCATATATTATGCACTCTAAACGTAATAAAACATGTAAATAATCAAAACAAAAAATATATAATGACAATATATCAAAAAAATGTATATAATATAACAAATAAAAAGTATGGAAATGAATGAGTTAGACATTAGGCACATGGATAAGTCTTACAGTTTCAAGTCTAATACTTTTAACATCTTGAAAGAACAATTGTTAGCTTTAAACAAATTACGGTCTTCTGCAGTCAGGATTATAAAACCTGACAAAGGGGGTGGGTTGGCCATTTTTGAACAAGCTGACTATGTGGAAAGAATGTACAAAGTCCTTGATTCCCCGGCTTATGAAGCCTCTTCCTTGAACGAAATGAATACTTGTTCAAGTAGAATTAGGGGTTATTTCAGGGACCTGTTCATAAGTGGGAGAATTGACATGGATACTTTTAAATACATTGACATTTTGAATCCTAAAACACCTGTCATGTTTGGTATACCCAAAGTCCACAAAAATCTGGCCAACCCTCCAATGAGAGCACTAATAGATGGTAGGTCATCTGTTTCATACCCTTGCTCCAAGTACATTGACTTTTTGCTTTCTAAGTATGTAAAACTCATCCCGAGCATTTGCAAAGACTCCTGGTCTTTTTTATCCAACTTGAAGGGGGTTACAATAGAAGAGACTACTAACTTTCTTACCATCGATGTAGTCGATCTATATACATCTATCCCCCACCAGGAAGGGATCGAATGGGTTGAACTTCTTCTACTTGAGTTGGGTGCCCCTAAGAATGACATTAACAATGTCACTGAGTTATTGGACATCATCTTGTCTTCAAACTTTTTTGTGTTTGACAATGAAGTCTTCGTTCAGAAACAGGGTGTAGCTATGGGCACAACCTGTGGTGCAGCTTTGGCCAATTTATTTATGGCCTATTGGGAAAGGCACTTCTTACTCAATAACAAAGATTGGAACGATAAGATCTCATTTTATACACGCTTCTTAGACGATGTGTTCATTTTATTTAAAGGTGACTCATTAAGGGCTCACTCCTTTGTTGAGTATTTGAACTCAACAACAACTTTTTTAAAATTTACTTACCGATTTGAAACTGACTCAATTGACTATCTTGATGTTAGCTTGTCAAGGCTTCCGACATCTGACAAGCTTAAAGCGGTTACCTTTAGGAAGGCTACTTATGTGAATTCTTTCCTTCATTTCACTAGTTCCCACCCATTAAAACAAAAAAGAGCCATCGTGAAAGGCCAACTAGTGAGGGCGGCAAGAATGTGCAGTGAGGTGTGTGATTTCCAGTCCGAAGTGACTAACTTGAGGGTGTATTTTTTACATCGTGGGTATCCATCGGGGTTAGTGGATGATCTTATTAATGAGGTGTCCACTAAGAGAAGAGAAGGTTTATACGTACCCCTTCTTCCAGTATTACCCATAGTTGAAGCAGTCTCTGAGCATACAGCTAGTGACATTCCATCTATGTCACTTTTTTGTGCCACAAGTTTTGTTTCTGAAAATACACCACAGGAATTTGGGTGTAGTTTTGTCATGACATACAACATAAATTCTGATGCTATTTTGGGCATTCTAATGAAGAATTGGTATTTTATTTCTACACATGCCTTGTTGTCTGACAAATTAGGGGTAAAACCCCGTGTTGTTTTCAGGAGAGGGAGGAATATGAAGGACTTATTACAATGCATTTCTTTAGGTGACTCCTTTAATAGGATTAAGGGGTCATTCCCTTGTGGTATGTGCAATTGGTGCAATCTTATCAAGTCAGGTACCTCATTTGAGGTTTCAGATAGGAAATATTTTATTAAGTGTAGGATCTGTTGTGATACAAAATCTATAATCTACCTGGCCTTTTGCACATGCTGTCCTGCTTTCTACATCGGTAAGACGGATAGAAAGTTTAAGGAGCGCATATACCAGCACCATTATGCAATCAAAAATAACAAATGTGAAAATGCACTGGCTAAGCATGTATTTAATAACCCGGGCCATGCATTTTCGTTTATGGGCATTGACCATGTGGCTCCCTCTATTAGGGGTGGTCCTACTTCCATTTTACTTGAAATACGTGAATTGTTGTGGCAGCTAAAATTAGATTCTTTTAATACACCGGGGCTAAATGAAAGTTGTAATATAGCCCCAGTGTTAAAGTATAAAGCATACTTGAGATGACATTCAGTAAATTGAAAAAGTCTCTTAATGAATATTTACCTATTTGGCTTGCCAGCTTCTAGTATTGTCAGTACTGCCCGTTTTCACACAAAAAAGCCTTTAATATAAATTATTTTGTGTATAGTCAGTATTTACATTTTCTATTTTTAAGTATTTTTAATGTATATGAATTAGTTAGTCAGATACATTATAAGATTGCATTCTAGGTAGAGTAAGTCTGTGCAGTTAGATTTTTGTAATTCCTAATTTTTAGTTATTTGAATTCCTTTATTGCATCACAAAAGGGTTTTTATTGCCTGAAGTTAGCTAGAGTGATTTGTGTTGTCCTTTCAGAAACATTTCCATACTTTTTATTTGTTATATTATATACATTTTTTTGATATATTGTCATTATATATTTTTTGTTTTAGATTATTTACATGTTTTATTACGTTTAGAGTGCATAACATATGCTTTTGATGTGCAAAACAACTGTTTATTGCACTTTGAATGCAACTTTAAGGGCAAATGTAACAGCAGGCGAGGTTATTGTGTCTGTCTTTTTAACTAAACTTTTTTAATTAAGCTTACTAATTAAGTAATTAGCAACTCCTATAAAAAGGGAGGTACTTTTTGTATTCTTTTTAAAAAAAATTCCTCTGAAGAAGCCACACTGTGTTTGTAGCGAAAACGCTGCTTTTTACTTGTGCAAAATAATAAAAACGCGTTAAAGAACTTTTGGGCTTGTGTTCTTGGTGGACCGGAGCTTTGTTCGATCGTAGATTATATATCCAGTTGATTGCAGGTAAATCTTAGTCACCACCCGCTCAGATATTTAGAAGAAATAACACAAGATGTAACACTTATGTGGCAAGACAAATCCCCTAGGCTAAGAGTTAAACACAGAATATCAAAGAAGTGAAACTATCTCCACTGCTACCATGGGCTACACTTCTAACAAGCCCCAGTAGAAACACAGTGAGACCACAATATTCAATTCAATTAATATTCAGTGAAAAAGATAAATACAATTCAGTAGTATATGAAAACATTGCAGATAAAAGAGTACTTAAGTTAGCTCATATATCCAGTTGATTGAAGGTAAATCTTAGTCACGTATAGCTCAGATATTTAGCAGAAATATCACAGGATGTAACACTTATATTGCAAGACAAACCCCCTAGGCTAGAAGTTAAAAACAGAATATCAAAGAAGTGAAATTACCCCCACTACAAACACTGGCTACAATTTTAACAAGCTCTATGTAGAGATACAGAGAAATCACAATAATCAATTCTAATAACATTCAGTGAAAAGAAATAAATAAAATGCAGTACTATATGAAAAAAGTACAGATAAAATTGTACTTAATTTAGCTTATATATGCAGTTGATTAAAGGTAAATCTTTGCCACCAACACCTCAGATATTTAGAAGAAATAAAACAAGATGTTACACTTATATGGCAAGACAAACCGCCTAGGCTAGGTGTTAATCACAGTATATCAAAGAAGTGAAACTTTCCCAATGGTTACCACTGGCAACACTTCTAACAAGCTTCCTGTAGAGACATAGAGATACCACAATATTCAACTCAATTAATATTCAGGGAAAAAAAATAAAATGCAATACTATGTAAAAAAGTGCAATAAAAGTGTACTTAATTAGCTTATACTTACAACTGATTGCAGATAAACCTTGGCCACCAACAGCTTAGATATTTAGCAGCAATAACAGAAACTGTAACACTTATATGGCAATACAAACCCCCAAAGTAAGGAGTTAAAACACAGAATATCAAGTAAGTGTAACTACCCCTACTGTTAACACTGGCTACACTTCTACCAAGCTCCCTGTAGAGACACAGAGAGACCACAACATTCAATTCAATTAATATTCAGTGAAAAGAACTAAATAAAATACAGTACAATATGAAAAAGTGTAGATAAAATTGTACTTGATTTAGCTTATATATCCAATGTATTGCAGGTAAATATTAGCCACAAACAGCTCAGATATTTAGCAGAAATAACACAAGATGTAACATTTATGTGGCAAAACAAATCACCTAGGTGGAAGTTAAACACAGAATATCAAGGAAGTGAAACTACCCCCACTGCTATGACTGGCTGCACTTAAATCAAGCTCCATATAGAGGTACAGAGAGACCACAATAATGAATTAAATTAATATTCAGTGAAGAAAAATAAATAGAATGCAGTACTACATGAAAAAGTGCAGATAATGATATCCAGGATGCGGAATCCTACACCTAGGCACTCTATATGCATCTTCAGGATTGCATGGACCGTGTTATCACAAATAAAACCAAGACTCCTTCCTCAAGCAAGAAGAAACCAGTCTGGTGGACCCCGGCCATAAGCAAACTTTACAATAAAAGGTGGAGACTTATACAAAAAAGGCCAAATCTCAAGTATAAAAATCATCCCTGATCAGCATTAGTAAGAAATTGAGGGCCCTCATTAAGTCAACTAAAGCTAATTTTGAAAAGAAAGTTGCCAAGGATGCCAAGGATAACCATAAGGCCCTCTATGGCTACGTCAAATACCTAAATGGCAATGCTCAGGTATGTTCTGAGCTAGTACAAAATGGAACAAAATACCCTGACCCTTCTGACATTGCCAACATCTTGGCTGACAGGTTCAGTGCAAATTCCCCCCCCACCTCACCACATACAGGGCCTATTACCATTCCAGGGGATTGTGTAAGTCCAGTTATTACTGATACGTTGGTTAACAAGGCTCTATCTAAAGCTAAAAACACTGCCTCCATGGGACCAGATGGTGTCCCAAGCTGTGTCATACGCGAGCTCCAAAAGGAATTAACCCCGCATCTTAATACCCTGTTCAGTCTCAGCCTCTCCACAGGATATGTGCCCATAGAATGGCGCACGGCAATGGTGGACCCGCTACACAAGGGTGGGGCCACAACTGACCCTGGGGACTACCGACCAATAAGCCTGACCAGTCTGATCTGTAAGGCTATGGAGTGAATCATTATGGAACTCATAAATGGGAGATTGGGAACCTCCAGTCGCTGGACCCCACACAGTTCGGCTACGTCAAGGGCAAATCATGCCTCCTGAACCTGGTGGATTTCTTTGAGACAGTTACTCAGGCTATAGATAAGGGAAAGGAGGTACACACAGCTTACCTTGACCTTGCTAAAACATTTGACACCATTCCCCATTCAGGTATTATTGATAAGCTCACCAGCTTGGGCATAAACCCTTATGTCACAAGATGGATCGCAAACTGGTTCTCAGACAGATTCCATAAAGTAAGAGTAGCGAGATCTATGTCCAAATCCAGACCAGTAATGAGTGGTGTGCCTCAGGGCTCTGTCCTGGGGCCCCTCCTGTTTGGCATATACTTCTCAGAAGTACAGGCAAGCACGGAAGGGCTGTGGCTGACTAAGTTTGCGGATGACTGCAAACTGGGTGCTATAATAGAGTCTCTGGCCGACATGGAGATCCTCCAAAAGGGCCTAAATGAAACTGATGCATGGTGTCAAAGCCATGGTCTCAAGCTAAATGCAAAAAAATGCGTAGTAATCCCCTTTGGAAAAAACAGAGTACCCACAAACTACAACATAGGAGGTAATCCCCTGAAATCTGAAGAAGAAATAAGGGATCTAGGGACCCAAGTAGGTAGCCAGCTTTCCTTTGATAACCATGTTGCCAAAGTGGTTAGAAAATCCTTCTATGTGACCCATCTGATCATGAAAGGGTTCGCATCAAGATCTAAGGATGTAATGGTGCCCCTCTACTCTTCCCTCATCAGACCCATTATTGAGTACAATGCACCAATTGGAATTTACCTGGATAGACATCTCCAGCAGCTGGAGAGACCACAGAGGTACCTAACCAAGAGGATCACTGGCCTCAAACAGTTGCCCTATGCAGCACTATTGAAAATGCTAAGACTGTTCTCTGTTGCATACCGCTTTCTCAGAGGCGATCTCTGTCTAACGTACAGAGCCATGCCCAACCCAGAATTGTTGAACATGCTCCATCTTAGCAAAACCAAATCTACTCGAGCTACACACTCTAGGGATATAAACCTCAAGATAACAATGAATAGAACATGCTGGAGGGATAGATTCCCTTCGCAGAGACTTCCCTTACTATGGAATAGGGTCCTGATCTACATAAGACAGAGCCCCTCACTATCACTCTTCAAGAGGAACCTTGATGAGTGGATGGGTAACAGAATGTTCACACTGGGGATCACACCAACAACACTACTAGATAGGGGCCAAGTGTACTAGCTGCTAGTACAAGGGTCTAGGGAACTACCAAAGGGGTGGTGAATACCGCACAACGTGGCTGGGCTAATATATGCCTTTGGGCAGATAGCCAAGTACCAACCTAGGAACCTATGAACCTATAAAATTGTACTTAATTTAGCTTATATTTCCAGTTGCTGTCACGTAAATCTTAGCCACCAACAGCTCAGATATTTTGCAGAAATAACACAAGGTGAATCATTTGTATGGCAAGACAAACCGCCCAAGCTAGGAGTTAAATACAGTATATCAAATAAGTGAAACTTCCCCCACTGCCAACACTGGTGACACTTCTAACAAGCTCCCAGTAGAGACACAGAAGAATCACAATATTCCACTCAATTAATATACAGTGAACAAAATTAATACAATGCAATACTATATGAAAAAAGTTCAGATAAAAGTGTACTTAATTTAGATTATACATCCAGTTGATTGCAGGTAAATATTAGCCACCAACCATTCAGATATTTAAAAGAAATAACACAAGATGTAATACTTATATGGCAAGACAAATCCCTAGGCTACGAGTTAAACACAGAATATCAAAGAAGTGAAACTATCACCACTGCTACCATGGGCTACACTTCTAACAAGCCCCTCTAGAAACACAGTGAGACCACAATATTCAATTCAATTAACCTTCAGTGAAAAATATAAATACAGTTCAGTAGTATATGAAAAAAGTGCAGATAAAAAGAGTACTTAATTTAGCTTATATGTCCAGTTGATTGAAGGTAAATCTTAGGCACGTAGAGCTCAGATATTTAGCAGAAATATCACAAGATGTAACACTTATATTGCAGGACAAACACCCTAGGCTAGAAGTTAAAAACAGAATATCAAAGAAGTGAAATTACCCCCACTACTACCACTGGCTACACTTTTAACAAGCTCCAGGTAGAGATACAGAGAGATCGCAATAATCAATTCTATTAATATTCAGTGAAAAGAAATAAATAAAATGCAGTACTATATGAAAAAAAGTACAGATAAAATTTTACTTAATTTAGCTTATACGTCCAGTTGATTGCAGGTAAATCTTTGCCACCAGCAGCGCAGATATTTAGAAGAAATAAAACAAGATGTTACACTTATATGGCAAGACAAACCACGTAGGCTAGGTGTGATGCACAGTATATCAAAGAAGTGAAACTTTCCCCATGGCTACCACTGGCAACACTTCTAACAAGCTTCCTGTAGAGACATAGAGATACCACAACATTCAATTCAATTAATATTCAGTGAAAAAAATAAATAAAATGCAGCACTATGTGAAAAAAGAGCAGATAAAAGTGTACTAAATTTAGTTAATACTTACAAATGATTGCAGATAAACCTTAGCCACCAACAGCTTAGATATTTAGCAGCATTAACAGAAAATGTAACACTTATATTGCAAGACAAACCCCCAAAGTAAGGAGTTAAAACACAGAATATCAAAGAAGTCTAACTACCCCTACTGCTAACACTGGCTACACTTCTAACAAGCTCCCTGCACAGACACAGAGAGTCCACAACATTCAATTCAATTAATATTCAGTGAAAATAACTAAATAAAATGCAGTGCTATATGAAAAAAGTGCAGATAAAATTGTACTTGATTTAGCTTGTATGTCCAGTGATTTGCAGGTAAATCTTAGCCACCAACAGCTCAGATATTTAGCAGAGATAACACAAGATGTAACACTTATGTGGGGAAAAAAATCGCCTAGGCTGGAAGTTAAACAGAATATCAAGGAAGTGAAACTACCCCCCTGCTACGACTGGCTACACTTAAAACAAGCTCCATATAGATACAGAGAGACCACAATAATGAACTCAATTAATATTCAGTGAAGAAAAATAAATACAATGCAGTACTATATGAAAAAAGTGCAGATAAAATTGTACTTAATTTAGCTAATATGTCCAGTTGATTCCAGGTAAATCTTAGCCACCAACAGCTCAGATATTTTTTCAGAAATAACAGAAGATGAAGCACTTCTATGTCAAGACAATCTGCCCAAGATAGGAGTTAAACACAGTATATCCAAGAAGTAAAACATCCCCCACTGCAAACACTGGAGACACTTCTAACAAGCTCCAAGTAGAGACACAAGAGAACCAGAATATTCCACTCAATTAATATTCCGTGAAAAAAATAATACAATGCAATACTATATGAAAAAAGTGCAGATAAAAGTGTATTTAATTTAGATTATACATCCAGTTGATTGCAGGTAAATCGTAGCCACCAACCGCTCAGATATTTAGCAGAAATAACAGCAGATGTAACACCTATATGGCAAGCAAAACCCCTGAGTCAGGACTTAACCACAGAATATCAAAGATGTGAAACTATCCCCACTGCTACCACTGGCTACACTTCTAACAAGCTCCCTTTAGATACACAGAGAGACCACAGTATTCAACTCAATTAATATTCAGTGAAAAAAAATAAAAGCAGTGCAATGTGAAAAAAGTGCAGATAAAAGTGTAATTATTTCATCTTATACGTACAGCTGATGTCAGGTACATTTTAGCCACCAACCTCTCAGATATTTAGCAAAAATAACACAAGATGTAAAACTTATATGGCAAGACAAACCCCTAAGCTAGTAGTTAAACACCGAATATCAAAGAAGTGAAACTATCCCCACTGCTAACGCTGGCTACACTTCTAACAAGCTCCGTGTAGAGAAACAAAGAGACCACAATATTCAATTCAATTAATATTCAGTGAAAAAAATAAATAAAATGCAGCACTATGTGAAAAAAGAGCAGATAAAAGTGTACTAAATTTAGTTAATACTTACAAAGGATTGCAGATAAACCTTAGCCACCAACAGCTTAGATATTTAGCAGCATTAACAGAAAATGTAACACTTATATTGCAAGACAAACCCCCAAAGTAAGGAGTTAAAACACAGAATATCAAAGAAGTCTAACTACCCCTACTGCTAACACTGGCTACACTTCTAACAAGCTCCCTGCACAGACACAGAGAGTCCACAACATTCAATTCAATTAATATTCAGTGAAAATAACTAAATAAAATGCAGTGCTATATGAAAAAAGTGCAGATAAAATTGTACTTGATTTAGATAATACTTCCAGTTGATTGGAAGTAAGTCTTAAACACCAACACCGAAGATATTTAGCTGAAAAAACACAAGATTTCACATTAATATGGCAAGACAAACCCCCTAGGCTATGAGTCAAACACAGAATATCAAAGAAGTGAAACTATCCTCACTGGTACCACTGAATACACTTCTAACATTCTCCCTGTAGAGACACAGAGATACCACAATATTCAATAAAATTAATATTCAGTGAAAAAAAATAACTGACGTGGGTCCTATATGAAAAAAAAAGGCAGATAAAAGTGTACTTCATTTAGTTTATACATCCAGTTGATTGCAAGTAAACTTTAGCCACCAACAGCTCAGATATTCAGCAGAAATAACACATGATGTAACACTTGTATGGCAAGACAAACCCCCTAGGCAAGGAGTTAAATGCAAAATATCAAAGAAGTGAAACTATCCACACTGCTACCACTGGCTACACTTCTAACAAGCTCCTTGTAGGGCTAGAGAGAGATCACAATATTTACTTTAATTAGTATTCAGTGAGAAAAATAAATACAGTTCAGTACTATAAGAAAAAACTGCGGATAAAAGTGGACTTAATTTAGCATATACGTCCAGTTGATTGCAGGTAAATCTTAACCACTAACAGCACAGATATTTAGCAGAAAATACACATGTAACACATATATTGCAAGTCAAATCCACTAGACAAGGAATTAAACCCAGAATATCAAAGACTACCCCAATTGTTACAAGTGGCTACAATTCTCAAAAGCTTCCTGTAGAGACACAGAGAGACCACAATATTTAATTTAATTAATATTCAGTAAAAAAATGAATAAAATGCAGTACTATATAAAAAAGTGCAGATAAAAGAGTACTTAATTTAGCTTAAGCATCCAATTGATTGCAGATAAATCTTAGCCACCAACAGCTCAGATATTTAGCAGAAATAACAAAAGATGTAAGAAGTGAAACTACCCCTACTGCTAACACTGGCTACACTTCTAACAAGCACCCTGTAGAGACACAGAGAGACCACAACATTCAATTCAATTCAATTAATATTCAGTGAAATGAATAAATAAAATGCAGTACTATATGAAAAAAGTACAGATAAACGTGCATTTAATTTAGCTTATACATTCAGCTGATTGCAGGTAAATCTTACCAACCAACAGCTCAGATATTTAGCAGAAATAACACAAGATGTAACACAGATATGGCAAGAAAAACCCATAGACTAGAAGTTAAACAAAGAATATCAAAGAAGTGAAACTACTCCTACTGCTAACACTGGCTACTCTTCTAACAAGCTCCCTGTAGAGAAACAGAGACCTCAATACTCAATTCAATTAATATTCAGTGAAAAAATAAATAAAATACAGCACTATATGAAAA
The DNA here is from genome assembly GCF_019279795.1 of Protopterus annectens. NCBI lineage: Eukaryota > Metazoa > Chordata > Ceratodontiformes > Protopteridae > Protopterus > Protopterus annectens. The sequence goes on from NC_056731.1 coordinate 682,901,707, forward strand.
AAGTGCAGATCAGAGTGTACTTAATTTAGCTTATATGCCCGGTTGATTGCAGGTAAATCTTAGCCACCAACAGCTCAGATATTTTGCAGAAATAACACAAGATGTAATACTTATATGGCAAGACAAACCACCTAGGCTAGTATTTAAAAATAGAATATCAAAGAAGTGAAATTTCCCCGACTTCTACCACTGGCTACACTTGTAACAAGCCCCCTGCAGAAACACAAAGAGACCACAATATTCAATTCAAATAATATTCAGTGAAAAAGATAAATAAAATTCAGTAGTATATGAAAAAGTGCTGATTAAAGAGTACTTAATTTAGCTTATATGTCCAGTTGATTGAAGGTAAATCTTAGTCACCAACAGCTCAGATATTTAGCAGAAATTTTACAAGATGTAACACTTATGTGGTGAAACAAACCACCTAGGCTGGAAGTTAAACACAGAATATCAAATAAATTAAAATACTCCCACTGCTTACTACTGGCTGCACTTAAAACAAGCTCCATATAGAGATACAGAGAGGCCACAATAATGAATTCAATTAATATTCAGTGAAAAGAAATAAATAAAAAGTAGTAGTGAATTAAAAAAGTGCAGATAAAATTGTACTTAATTAAGATTATGCATCCAGTTGATTGCAGGTAAATCCTAGCCACCATCCACTCAGATATTTAGAATAAATCACACAAGATGTAACACTTACATGTCAAGACAAAACCCCTAAGACAGGACTTAAGAACAGAATATCAAAGATGTGAAACTATCCACACTGCTCCCACCGGCTACACTTCTAACAAGCTCCCTTTATTAACACAGAGAGACCACAATATTCAACTCAATTAATATTCAGTAAAAAAATAAATAAATAAAAGCAGTGCAATGTGAAAAAAGTGCAGATAAAAGTGTACTTAATTCAGCTTATACATCCAGATGATTGCAAGTAAGTCTTAGACACCAACAACACAGATATTTAGCTGAAATAACACATGATGTCACACTAATATGGCAAGACAAACCCCCTAGTCTAGGAGTCAAGCACAGAATATCAAAGAAGTGAAACTATCCCTACTGCTACCAATGACTACACTTCTAACAATCTCTCTTTAGAGACACAGAAATACCACAATATTCAATACAATTAATATTCAGTGAAAAAAATAACTGATGTGAGTCCTATATGAAAAAAAAAGGCAGATAAAAGTGTACTTCATTTAGTTTATACATCCAGTTGATTGCAAGTAAACCTTAGCCACCAACAGCTCAGATATTCAGCAGAAATAGCACACGATGTACACTTATATGGGAAGACAAAACCCCTAGGCAAGGAGTTAAACACAAATATCAAAGAAGTGAAACTATCCACACTGCTACCACTGACTGCATTTCTAACAAGCTCCTTGTAGGGATAGAGAGAGACCACAATATTTACTTTAATTACTGTTCAGTGAGAAAAATAAATACAGTACAGTATTATAAACTGCAGATAAAAGTGGACTTAATTTAGCATATATGCCCACTTGATTGCAGGTAAATCTTAACCACTAACAGCTCAGATATTTAGCAGAAAAAACACATGTAATACATATATGGCAAGTCAAACCCGCTAGACAAGGAATTAAACCCAGAATATCAAAGACTACCCCCATTGCTATCAGTGGCTTCAATTCTAAAAAGCTTCCTGTAAAGACACAGACAGACCACAATATTCAATTCAATTCAATTAATATTCAGTGAAATGAATAAACAAAATGCAGTACTACATGAAAAAAGTACAGATAAACATGCACTTAAACTAGGTTATACATCCAGCTGATTGCACGTAAATCTTAACAACCGACAGCTCAGATATTTAGCAGAAATAACACAAGATGTAACACTTATATGGCAAGAAAAAAACCCATAGACTAGGAGTTAAAACACAGAATATCAAAGAAGTGAAACTACTGCTACTGCTAACACTAGCTACACTTCTAACAAGCTCCCTGTAGAGAAACAGAGACCTCAATACTCAGTTCAATTAATATTCAGTGAAAAAATAAATAAAATACAGTACTATATGAAAAAAGTGCAGATAAGAGTGTACTTAATTTAGCTTTTAAGTCCAGTTGATTGCAAGTAAATCTTAGCCACCAACAGCTCAGATATTTAACAGAAATAACACAAGATGTAATACTTATATGACAAGACAAACCACCTTGGCTAGTAGTTAAAATACAATATCAACAAAGTGAAACTACCCCCACTGCTACCATTGGCTACACTTCTAACAAGCTGACCATAGAGTCACTGAGAGACCACACTATTCAATTCAATTAATATTTAGTAAAAAAAAAAATAAAATGCAATACTATATGAAAAATCTGCCAAATAAAAGTGTACTTAATTTAGCTTATGCATACAGTTGATTACAGGTAAATCTTAGCCACCAACAGCTCAGATATTTAGCAGAAATAACTCAAGATGTAATAGTTATATGGCAAGACAAATCCCCTAGGCTAAGAGTTAAACACAGAATATCAAAGAAGTGAAACTATCATCACTGCTACCACTGGCTATACTTCTAACAAGCCCCCTGCAGAAACACAGAGAGACCACAATATTCAATTCAATTAATATTCAATGAAAAAGAAAACAAAATCTGTACTATATGAAAAAAGTGCAGATAAAAGAGTACTTAATTTAGCTTATATGTCCAGTTGTTTGAAGATAAATCTTTGTCACCAACAGCTCAGATATTTAGCAGAAATAACCAAGATGTTACACTTATGTGGTGAAACAAACCGCTTAGGCTGGAAGTTAAACACAGAATATCAAAGAAGTGAAACTACCCCCACTGCATCTACTGGCTGCACTTAAAACAAGCTCAATAGAGAGATACGGAGGGACCACAATAATGAATTTAATTAATATTCTGTGAAAATAAATAAATAAAAAAATAGTAGTAAATGAAAAAAGTGCAGATAAAATTATACTTAATTTAGCTTATATGTCCAGTTGATTCCACGTAAATCTTAGCCACCAACAGCTCAGATATTTTGCAGAAATAACAAAAGATGAAACACTTGTATGTCAAGACAAACCCCCCAGGCTAGGAGTTGAATACAGTATATCAAAGAAGTGAAACTTCCCCCACTGCAAACACTGGTGACACTTCTAACAAGCTTCCAGTAGAGACACAAAAGGACCACAATATTCCACTCAATTAATATTCAGTGAAAAAATGCAATGCAATACTATATGAAAAAATTGCAGATGAAAGTGTACTTAATTTAGCTTATACATTGAGTTGATTGCAGGTAAATCATATCCACCAACCGCTCAGATATTTAGAAGAAATAACACAAGATTTAACACTTATATGGCGAGACAAAACCCCTAGGCCAGGACTTAACCACAGAATATAGAAAAAAATGTGAAACTACCCCCACTGCTACCACTGGCTACACTTCTAACAAGCTCCCTGTAGAGACACAGAGAAACCACAGTATTCAACTCAATTAATATTCAGTGAAAAAGATAAATAAAATGCAGTGCAATTTTGAAAAAAGTGCAGATAAAAGTGTACTGAATTAAGCTTATACATACAGGTGATATCAGGTAAATCTTAGCCACCAACCTCTTAGATATTTAGCAGAAATAACACAAGATATAACACTTATATGGCAAGACAAACCCCCTAAGCTAGGAGTTAAACACCGAATATCAAGGAAGTGAAACTACCCCCACAGCTAACCCTGGCTACACTTCTAACAAGCTCACTGTAGAGACACAGAGAGCCTACAATATTCAATTCAATTAATATTCAGTGAAAACAAAATAAATAAAATCAAGTACTATGTGAAAAAAATGTAGATAAAAGTGTGCTTAATTTAGCTAATACATCCAGTTGATTGCAAGTAAGTCTTAGACACCAACAGCACAGATATTTATCTGAAAAAAAACACAAGATGTCACACTAATTTGGCAAGACAAATCCTTTAGGCTAGGAGTTAAACACAGAATATCAAAGAAGTGAAACTACCTCTACTGCTACCACTGGCTACACGTCTAACAAACTCCCCATAGAGACACTGAGAGACCACAGTATTCAATTCAATTAATATTCAGAAAAAAAAAAATAAAAGGCAATACTGTATGAAAAAAGTGCCAGATAAAAGTGTTTTTAATTTAACTTAGACATCCAGTTGATTATAGGTAAATCTTAGCCACCAACAGCTCAGATATTTAGCAGAAATAATGCAAGATGTATCAGTTATATGGCAAGACAAATCTTCTAGGCTAAGAGTTAAAAACAGTATATCAAAGAAGTGAAAATATCACCACTGCTTCCATGGACAACACTTCTAACAAGCCCCCCTGTAGAAACACAGAGAGACCACAATATTCAGTTCAATTAATATTCAGTGAAAAAGATAAATAGAATTCAGTAGCATATGAAAAAGTTCAGATAGAGTATTTAATTTAGCTTATATGTCCAGTTGATTAAAGGTAAATCTTAGTCACTAACAGCTCAGATATTTAGCAGAAATAACAGAAGATGTAACATTTATATTGCAAGACAAACACCCTAGGCTAGAAGTTAAAAACAGAATATCAAAGAAGTGAAATTACCCCCACTACTACCACTGGCTACACTTATAACAAATTCCATGTAGAGATACAGAGATACCAAAATAATCAATTCTATTAATATCAGTGAAAAAATAAATAAAATACAGTACTATAAGAAGAAGCGCAGATAAGAGTGTACTTAATTTAGCTTATGTGTCCAGTTGATTGCAGGTAAATCTTAACCACTAACAGCTCAGATATTTAGCTGAAATAACACAAGATGTAACACTTATATGGCAAGACAAATCCCCTAGGATAGGAGTTAAACACAGAATATCAAAGAAGTGATACTATTGCCACTGCTACCACTGGCTACACTTCTAACAAGCCACCTGTAGAAACACAGAGAGACCGCAATATTCAATTCAATTAATATTCAGTGAAAAAGATAAATAAAATCCAGTACTATATGAAAAAAGTGCAGATAAAAAGTGTACTTAATTTAGCTTATACGTCCAGTTGATTGCAGGTAAATCTTAGCCACCAACTGCTCAGATATTTAGAAGAAATAACACAAGATGTAACACTTATATGGCAAGACAAAACCACTAGGCCAGAACCTAACCACATAATATCAAATATGTGAAACTACCCCCACTGCTACCACTGGCTGCACTTCTAACAAGCTCCGGGTAAAGAACCATAGAGACCACAATATTCAACTCAATTAATATTCAGTGAAAACAAATAAAATGCAGTGCAATGTGAAAAAAGTGCAGATAAAAGTGTACTTAATTTAGCTTATACGTACAGGTGATATCATGTAAATTTTAGCCACCGACCTCTCAGATATTTAGCAGACATAACACAAGATGTAAAAGTTATATGACAAGACAAAACCCTAAGCTAGGAGTTAAACACAGAATATCAAAGAAGTGAAACTACCCCCACTGCTAACACTGGCTACACTTCTAACAAGCTCCGCTGTTGAGACACAGAGAGACCACAATATTCAATTCAATTAATATTCAGTGAAAAAAAAATAAAATTAAGTACTATATGAAAAAAGTGCAGATAAAAGTGTGCTTAATTTAGCTAATATGGTCAGTTTATTCCAAGTAAGTCTTAGACACCAACAGCACAGATATTTGGCTGAAATAACACAAGATGTCACACTAATATGGCAAGACAACCCCCCTAGGCTAGGAGTTAAATACGCAATATCAAAGAAGTGAAGCTATCTCCACTGCTACCACTGAGTAGACGTCTAATGATCTCCTTGTAGAGACACAGAGAAACCACAATATTCAATACAATTAATATTCAGTGAAAAAAATAACTGATGTAAGTACTATATGAAAAAAGGGCAGATAAAAGTGTACTTAATCTAGTTTATACATCCAGTTGATTGCAGGTAAACCATAGCCACCAACAGCTCAGAAATTTAGCAGAAATAACACAATAAGTAACACTTATATGGCAAGACAACCCCCCCTAGGCAAGGAGTTAAACACAAAATATCAAGAAGTGAAACTATACACACTGCTACCAATGTCTATACTTCTAAACATGCTCCTTGTAGGGATAGAGAGAGACAATATTTACTTTAATTAGTATTCAGTGAGAAAAATAAATACAGTGCCGTACTGTAAGAAAAAAAACTGCAGATAAAAGTAGACTTAATTTAGCTTATACATCCAGTTAATTGCAGGTAAATCTTTACCACTGACAGCTCAGATATTTAGCAGAAATAACACAACATGTAACACATATATGGCAAGGCAAACATGCTAGACAGGGAAATAAACCAAAACTATCAAAGAAGGAAACTACCCCCATTGCTATCATTGGCTACAATTCTAAAAGCTTAGTGTAGTGACACAGAGAGACAACACTATTTAATTCAATTAATATTCAATAAAAAGATAAATAAAATGCAGTACTATATGAAAAAGTGAAGATAAAAGAGTACTTAATTTAGCTTAAACATTTGATTGATTACAGATAAATCTTAGCCACCAACAGCTCAGATATTTAGCAGGAATAATACAAGATGTAACACTTATATGGCAAGACAAAGCCCCTAGGCTAGGAGTTAAACACAGAATATCAAAGAAGTGAAACTACCGCCACTGCTAATACTTGCTACACTTCTAACAAGCACCCTGTAGAGACACAGAGAGACAACAATATTAAATTCAATTAATATTCAGTGAAAACAAATAATAAAATGCAGTACTATATGAAAAATGTGCAGATAAAAGAGTACTTAATTTAGCTTAAACCTCCAGTTGATTGCAGATAACTTTTAGCCACCAACAGCTCAAATATTTAGCAGAAATAACACAAGATGTAACACTTGTATGGCAAGACAAAGCCCCTAGGCTAGGAGTTAAACACAGAATATCAAAGAAGTGAAACTACCCCCACTGCTAACACTGGCTACACTTCTAACAAGCTCCCTGTAGAGACCCAGAGAGACCACAATATTCAATTCAATTCAATTAATATTCATTGAAAAGAATAAATACAAAGCAGTGCTATATGAAAAAGTAAAGATAAAAGTGCACTTAATTTAGTTTATACATCTAGTTGATTGATGGTAAATCTTAGCAACCAACAGCTCAAATATTTAGCAGAAATAACACAAGATGTAACACTTATATGGCAAGAAAATACCCATAGACTAGGAGTTAAACACAGAATATCAAAGAAGTGAAACTACCCACACTGCTACCACTGCCTACACTTTTAACAAGCTCCCTGTAGAGAAACAGAGAGACCTCAATACTCAATTCAATTAATATTCAGTGAAAAATAAATAAAATATAGTACTATATGAAAAAAGTGCAGATAAGAGTGTACTTAATTTAGCTTATATGTCCAGTTGATTGCAGGTAAATCTTAGCCACCAACAGCTCAGATATTTAGCAGAAATAACACAAGATGTAATGCTTATATGGCAAGACAAACCGACTAGGCTAGTATTTAAAAATAGAATATCAAAGAAGTGAAATTTCCCCAACTACTACCACTGGCTACACTTCTAACAAGCCCCCTGCAGAAACACAGAGAGACCACAATATTCAATTCAAATAATATTCAGTTAAAAAGATAAATACAATTCAGTAGTATATGAAAAAAGTGCTGATAAAAGAGTACTTAATTTAGCTTATATGTCCAGTTGATTGAAGGTAAATCTTAGTCACCAACAGCTCAGATATTTAGCAGAAATTACACAGGATGTAACACTTATGTGGCGAAACAAACCACCTAGGCTGGAAGTTAAACACAGAATATCAAATAAGTGAATATAGTCCCACTTCTTACCACTGGCTGCACTTAAAACAAGCTCCATATAGAGATACAGAGAGACCACAATAATGAATTTAATTAATATACAGTGAAAAGAAATAAATAAAAAGCAGTAGTGTATGAAAAAAGTGCAGAGATAAAAGTGTACTTAGTTTAGCTTATATGTCTAGTTGATTCCAGGTGAATCTTAGTCCCCAACAGCTCAGATATTTTGCAGAAATAATGCAAGATGAAACACTTGTATGGCAAGACAAACCCCCCAGGCTTAGAGTTAAACATAGTATTTGAAAGGAGTGAAACTTCCCCCACTGCAAACACTGGCGACACTTCTAACAAGCTCCCAGTAGGAACATAGAAGGACCACAATATTCCACTCAATTAATATTCAGTGAAAAAAATTAATACAATGCAATGCTATATGAAAAAAGTGCTGATAAAAGTGTACTTAATTTAGCTTATACATCCAGTTGATTGCAGGTAAATCTTAGCTACCAACTGCTCAGATATTTAGAAGAAATAACAGAAGATGTAACACTTATAGTGCAAGACAAAACCCCTAGGCAAGGACTTAACCACAGAATATCAAAGATGTGAAACTACCCCCAATGCTGCAACTGGCTACACTTCTAACAAGCTCCTTGTAGAGACACAGAGAGACCACAATATTCAACTCAATTAATATTCTGTGAAAACAATAAATAAAATGATGTGCAGTATGAAAAAAGTGCAGATAAAAGTGTACTTAATTTATCTTGTACGTACAGGTGATGTCACGTAAATTTTAACCACCAACCTGTCAGATATTTAGCATAACACAAGATGTAAAACTTATATGACATGACAAAACCCCTAAGCTAGGAGTTAAACACCGAATATCAAAGAAGTGAAACTACTCCCACTGCTAACACTGGCTACACTTCTAACAAGCTCCCTGTAGAGACACCTAGAGACCACAATATTCAATTCAATTAATATTCAGTGAAAAGCAATAAATAAAATGAAGTACTATATGAAAAAAGTGCAGATAAAAGTGTATTTAATTTAGTTTATATGTGCAGTTGATTGCAGGTAAACCTTAGCCAACAACAGTCAGATATTTAGCAGAAAAAACACAAGATGTAACACTTATATGGGAAGACAAACCGCCTAGGCAAGGAGTTAAACACAAATTATCAAAGAAGTGAAACTATCCACACTGCTACCAATGGCCACATTTCTAACATGCTCCTTGTAGGGATACAGAAAGACCACAATATTTATTTTACTTAGTATTCAGTGAGAAAAATAATTATAGTGCAGTACTATAAGAAAAAACTGTAGATAAAAGTGGACTTAATTTAGCTTATACGTCCAGTTGATTCCAGGTACATCTTAACCACTAACAGCTCAGATATATAGCAGAAATAACACAACATGTAACACATATATGGCAAGTCACACCCACTAGACAAGGAAGTAAACACAGAATATCAAAGAAGGAAACTACCCCCATTGCTACCATTGGATACAATTTTAAAAAGCTTCCTGTAGAGACACAGAGGGACCGTAATATTCAATTCAATTCAATTAATATTCAGTGAAAAGAATAAATAAAATGCAGTACTATATGAAAAAAGTGCAGATAAGAGTGTACTTAATTTAGCTTATATGTCCAGTTGATTGTAGATAAATCTTAGCCACCAACAGCTCAGATATTTTGCAGAAATAACACGTGATGTAATACTTATATGGCAAGACAAACCACCTAGGCTAGTAGTTAAAAACAGAATATCAAAGAAGTGAAACTACCCCTTCTTTTACCACTGGCTACACTTCTAACAAGCTCCCCATAAAGACACTGAGAGACCACAGTATTCAATTCAATTAATATTCAATAAAAAAATAATTAAAATGCAATACTATATGGAAAACATGCCAGATACAAGTGTACTTAATTTAGCTTGTGCATCCAGTTGATTACAGGTGAATCTTAGTAACCAACAGCTCAGATATTTAGCAGAAATGATGCAAGATGTAACAGTTATATGGCAAGACAAATCCCCTAGGCTAAGAGTTAAACACAGAATACCAAAGAAGTGAAACTTCCCCCACTACTACCACTGGCTAAATTTTTAACACACTCCATGTAGAGAACCAGAGAGACCACAATAATCAATTTAATTAATATTCAGTGAAAATAAATAAATAAAATGCAGTACTATACAAAAAAAGTACAGATAAAATTGTACTTATTTTAGCTTATATGTCCAGTTGATTGCAGGTAAATTTTTGCCAGCAAGAGCTCATATATTTAGAAAAAATAAAACAAGATGTAAAACTTATATGGCAAGACAAACCACTTAGGCTTTGTGTTTAACACAGTATATCAAATAAGTGAAACTTCCCCCATGGCTACCACTGACTACACTTCTAACAAGCCCCCTGTAGAAACAAAGAGAGACCACAATATTTAATTCAATTACTATTCAGTGAAAAAGATAAATAAAATTCAGTTGTATATGAAAAAAGTGCAGATAAAAGAGTACTTAATTTAGCTTATATGTCCAGTTGATTGAAGGTAAATCTTAGTCACCAACAGCTCAGATATTTAGCAGAAATAACTCAAGATATAACACTTATATTGCAAGACAAACCCCCCCAGGCTAGAAGTTAAAAACAGAATATCAAAGAAGTGAAACAACCCCCACTACTACCACTGGCTACACTTTTAACAAGCTCCATGTAGAGATACAGAGAGACCACAATAATCAATTTAATTAATATTCAGTGAAAATAAATAAATAAAATGCAGTACTATACAAAAAAGTACAGATAAAATTTTACTTATTTTAGCTTATATGTCCAGTTGATTGCAGGTACATCTTTGCCACCAAGAGCTCAGATATTTAGAAAAAATAAAACAAGATGTAAAACTTATATGGCAAGACAAACCGCCTAGGCTTTGTGTTTAACACAGTATATCAAATAAGTGAAACTTCCCCCATGGCTACCACTGGCAACACATCTAACAAGCTTCCTGTAGAGACATAGAGAGACCACAACATTCAACTCAATTAATAATGAGTGAAAAAAATAAACAACATACAGTACTATTTGAAAAAAGTGCAGATAAAAGTGCACTAAATTTAGCTTATATGTACAGCTGATTGTAGGTGAACCTTAGCCACCACCAGCTTAGATATTTAGCAACAATAACAGAAAATGTAACACTTATATGGCAAGACACATCCCCAAAGTTAGGAGTTAAAACATAGAATATCAAAGAAGTGTAATGACACCTACTGCTAACACTGGCTACACTTGTAACAAGTTCCCTGTAGAGACACAGAGAGACCACAACATTCAATTCAATTAATATTCAGTGAAAATAAATAAATAAAATACAGTACTATATGAAAAAAGTATAGATAAAAGTGTACTTGATTTCGCTCATATGTCCAGTGTATTGGAGGTAAATCTTAGCCACCAACAGCTCAGATATTTAGCAGAAATTACACAAGATGTAACACTTATGTGGCGAAACAAACCGCCTAGGCTGGAAGTTAATCACAGGATATCAAATAAGTGAAACTACTCCCACTGTTACTACTGACTGCATGTCTAACAAGCTCCATATAGAGATACAGAGAGACCACAATAATCAATGCAATTAATATTTAGTGAAAAGAAAGAAATAAAATGCAGTACTATATGAAAAAAGTGCAGATAAAATTGTACTTAATTTAGCTTATCTGTCCAGTTGATTCCTGGTAAATCTTAGCCACCAACAGCACAGATATTTTGCAGAAATAACAGAAGATAAAATACTTGTATGGAAAGACAAACTGTCTAGGCTAGGAGTTAAACACAGTATGTCAAAGAAGTGAAACTACTCTAACTGCTACTACTGGCTGCACTTAAAACAAGCTCCATATAGAGATACAGAGAGACCACAATAATGAATTCAATTAATATTCGGTGAAAATAAATAAATAAATAAAAAATAGTGTATGAAAAAAGTGCATATAAAATTGTACTTATTTTAGCTTACATGTCCAGTTGATTCCAGGTGAATCTTAGCCACCAACAGCTCAGATATTTTGCAGAAATAACACAAGATGAAACACCTGTATGGCAAGACAACCCCCCCCCCAGGCTAAGAGTTAAACACAGTATATCAAAGAAGTGAAACTTCCTCCACTGCAAGCACTGGTGACACTTCTAACAAGCTCCCAGTAGAAACCCAGAAGGACCACAATATTCCACTCAATAATTATTCAGTGAAAAAAAATAATACAATGAAATACTATATGAAACAAGTGCAGATAAAAGTGTACTTAATTTAGCTTATACATCCAGATGATTGCAGGTAAATCTTAGCCACCAACCGCTCAGATATTTAGAAGAAATAATACAAGATGTAACACTTATATGGCAAGACAAAACCCCTAGGCAAGGACTTAACCACAGAATATCAAAGATGTGAAACTACCTCCACTGCTACCACTGGCTACACTTCTAACAAGCTCCAGGTAGAGACACAAAGAGACCACAATATTCAACTCAATTAATATTCAGTGAAAACAACAAATAAAATGTAGTTCAATGTGAAAAAAAGTGCAGATAAAAGAGTACTTAATTTAGCTTATACGTATAGGTGATGTCACATAAATGTTAGCCACCAACCCCTCAAATATTTAGCAGACATAACACAAGATGTAAAATTTATATGACAAGACAAAACCCCTAAGCTAGGAGTAAAACACTGAATATCAAAAAAGTGAAACTACCCCCACAGATAACACTGGCTACACTTCTAACAAGCTCCCTGTAGAGACACAGAGAGCCCACAATATTCAATCCAATTAATATTCAGTGAAAAAAATAAATAAAATGAAGTACTATATGAAAAAAGTGCCACTAAACATGTGCTTAATTTAGCTAATACGGCTAGTTGCTTGCAGGTAAGTCTTAGACACCAAAAGCACAGATATTTAGCTGAAATAACACAAGATGTCACACTATTATAGCAAGACAAACCCCCTAGGCTAGGAGTTAAATACAGAATATCAAAGAAGTGAAACTATACCCACTGCTACCACTGACTACACTTCTAACAATCTCCCTGTAGAGACACAGAGAGACTACAATATTCAATGCAATTAATATTCAGTGAAAAAAATAACTGATGTGAGTACTATATGAAAAAAGGGCAGATTAAAGCGTACTTACTTTAGTTTATGCATCCAGTTGATTGCAGGTAAACCTTAGCCACCAACAGCTCAGACATTTAGCAGAAATAACACAAGATGTAACACTTATATGGCAAGACAACCCCCCTAGGCAAGGAGTTAAACACAAAATATCAAAGAAGTGTAACTATCCACACTGCTACCACTGGGTACACTTCTAACATGCTCCTTGCAGGGATACAGAGAGACCACAATATATAATTTAATTAGTATTCAGTGACAAAAATAATTACAGTGCAATACTATAAGAAAAAAAAACTGCAGATAAACGCAGACTTAATTTAGCTTATATGTCCAGTTGATTGCAGGTACATCTTAACCACTAACAGCTCAGATATTTAGCAGAAATAACTCAACATGTAACACATATATGGCAAATCAAACCCGCTAGACAAGGAATTAAACACAGAATATCAAAGAAGGAAACTACCCACATTGCTACCATTGGCTACAATTCTGAATGCTTCCTGTAGAGACACAGAGAGACCACAATATTCAATTCAATCCAATTAATATTCAGTGAAAAGAATAAATAAAATGCAGTACTATATGAAAAAAGTGCAGATAAGAGTGCCCTTATTTTAGCTTATATGTCCAGTTGATTGGAGGTAAATCTTAGACACCAACAGCTCAGATATTTAGCAGAAATAACACAAGATGTAATACTTATATGGCAAGTCAAACCGCCTAGGCTAGTAGTTAAAAACAGAATAGCAAAGAAGTGAAACTACCCCCACTGTTGCCATTGGCTACACTTCTAACAAGCTCCCTGCAGAGACACAGAGAGACCACAGTATTCAATCCAATTAATATTCAGTAAACAAAATAAATAAAATGCACTACTATATGAAAAAAGTGCCAGATAAAAGTGTACTTAATTTAGCTTATGCATCCAGTTGATTACAGGTAAATCTTAGCCACCAACGGCTCAGATATTTCACAGAAATAACCAAGATGTAAAAGATATATGGCAAGACAAATCCCCTAGGCTAAGAGTTAAACACAGAATATCAAAGAAGTGAAACTATCACCACTGCTACCACTAGCTACACTTCTAACAAGCCCCCTGCAGAAACACAGAGAGACCAAAATATTCAATTCAATTAATATTCAGTGAAAAGGATAAATAAAATTCAGTAGTATATGAAAAAAGTGCAGATAAAAGAGTACTTAATTTAGCTTATATGTCCAGTTGATTGAAGGTAAATCTTAGTCACCAACAGCTCAGATATTTAGCAGAAATAACACAAGATGTAACACTTATGTGGCAAAACAAACCACCTAGGCTGGAAGTTAAACACAGAATATAAAAGAAGTGAAACTACCCTCACTGCTACTACTGGCTGCATTTAAAACAAGTTTCATATAGATATACAGAGACACCACAAAAATGAATTCAATTAATATTTAGTGAAAATAAATAAATAAAAAGCAGTAGTATATGAAAAAAGTGCAGCTAAAATTGTACTTAATTTAGCTTATATGTCCAGTTGATTCCAGGTAAATCTTAGCCACCAACAGCTTAGTTATTTTGCAGAAATAACACATGATGTAACACTTATATGGCAAGACAAATCCCCCTAGGCTAGGAGTTAAACACAGAATATCAAATAAATGAAACTACCCCTACTGCTAACACTGCCTACACTTCTAACAAGCTCCCAATAGATACACAGAAGGGCCACAATATTCCACTCAATTAATATTCAATGAAAAAATAATAATACAATGCAATACTATATGAAAAAAGTGCAGATAAAATTGAACTTAATTTAGCTTATACATCCAGTTGCTTGCAGGTAAATCTTAGCCACCAAAAGCTCAGATTTTTAACAGAAATAATACAAGATGTAACACTTATATGGCAAGACAAACTCCCTAGGCTAGGAGTTAAACACAGAATATCAAAGAAGTGAAACTACCCCCACTGTTAACACTGCCTACACTTCTAACAAGCTTTCTGTAGAGACACAGAAAGACCACAATATTCCATTCAATTCAATTAATATTCACTGAAAAGAATAAATACAATGCAGTACCATATGAAAAATTTACAGATAAAAGTGCGCTTAATTTAGCTTATACATCCAGTTGATTGAAGGTTAAAACAACAACCAACAGCTCAGATATTTAGCAGAAATAACACAAGATGTAACACTTATATGGCAAGAAATAACCCATAGATTAGGAGTTAAACACAGAATATCAAAGAAGTGAAACTACCCACACTGCTACCACTGGCTACACTTCTAACAAGCTCCCTGTAGAGAAACAGAGAGATCTCAATATTCAATTCAATTAATATTCAGTGAAAGTATAAATAAAATACAGTACTATATGAAAAAAGTGCAGATAAGAGTGTACGTAATTTAGATTATATGTCCAGTTGATTGCAGGTAAATCTTAGCCACCAACAGCTCAGATATGTAGCATAAATAACACAAGATGTAATACTTATATGGCAAGACAAATCAAACCAAAGACTCCCTATGCTGTGGAATAAAATCCCGGTATATGTGAGGCAGAGCACCTCGCTGGCCTTGTTCAAGAGAAATCTTGACCAATGGATGGGAGATCGCTGATATACCCCAGGGATTACCTCAGTGTCACTGCTCAACAGAGGCACAGCAAAATAATGGGTATAGTTCCCCATACTAAAGGGGTGGCGTAAGCCACAAAACTATGGGCTAGGCTTGTAAATGCCCTGGGCAGATAGCCTAGTATGAACCTATGAACCTATGAACCTAGGCTAGTAGTTAAAAACAGAATATCAATGAAGTGAAACTACCCCTACTGCTACCACTGGCTGCACTTCTAACAAGTTCACCATAGAGACACTGAGAGACCACAGTATTCAATTCAATTAATATTCAGTAAAAATTTAAATAAAATGCAATAGTATATGAAAAAAGTGCCAGATAAAAGTTTACTTAATGTAGCTTATGCATCCAGTTGATTACAGGTAAATCATAGCCACCAACAGCTCAGATATTTAGCAGAAATAATTCAAGATGTAACAGATATATGGCAAGATAAATCCCCTAGGCTAAGAGTTAAACACAGAATATCAATGAAATGAAACTATCACCACTGCTACCACTGGCTACACTTCTAACAAGCCCCCTGCAGAAGCACAAAGAGACCACAATATTCAATTCAGTTAATATTCAGTGAAAAAGATAAATAAAATTCAATAGTATATGAAAAAATGCAGATAAAAGAGTACTTAATTTAGCTTATATGTCTAGTTGATAGTAGGTACATCTTAGCCACCAACAGCTCAGATATTTAGCAGAAATAACACAAGATGTAATACTTATATGGCAAAACAAACAGCCGAGGCTGGAAGTTAAACACAGAATATCAAAGAAGTGAAACTACCCCCACTGCTACTACTGGCTGCACATAAAACAAGCTCCATATAGAGATACAGAGAGACCAAAATAGTGAATTCAATTAATATTCAGTGAAAATAAATAAATAAAATGCAGTACTTTATGAAAAAGTGCAGATGAAATTGTACTTAATTTAGCTTATATGTCCAGTTGATTCCAGGCAAATCTTAGCCACCAACAGCTCAGATATTTTGCAGAGATAACACAAGATGAAATACTTGTATGGCAAAACAAACCCCCCAGGCTTGGAGTTAAACACAGTATATTAAAGAAGTGAAAATTCCCCCACTGCAAATACTGCTTACACTTCAAACAAGCTCCCAGTATAGACGCAGAAGGACCACAATATTCCACTCAATTAGTATTCAGTGAAACAAATTAAAACAATGCAATACTATATGAAAAAAGTGCAGATAAAAGTGTTCTTAATTTAGGTAATGCATCCAGTTGATTTCAAGTAAGTCTTAGAAACCAACAGCACAGATATTTACCTGAAATAACACAAGATGTCACACTAATATGGCAAGACAAACCCCCTAGGCTAGGAGTTAAACACAGAATATCAAAGAAGTGAAACTATCCCCACTGCTACCCCTGACTACACTTCTAACAATCTCCCTGCAGAGGCACAGAGAGACTACAATATTCGATACAATTAATATTCAGTGAAATAAATAACTGATGTGAGTACTATATGAAAAAAGGGCAGATAAAAGTGTACTTAATTTAGTTTATACGTCCAGTTGATTGCAGGTAAACATTAGCCACCAACAGCTCAGATATTTAGCAGAAATAGCACAAGATGTAACACTTATATGGCAAGACAACCCCCCTAGGCAAGGAGTTAAACACAGAATATCAAAGAAGTAAAATTTCCCCCACTGCTACCACTGGCTACACTTCTGACAAGCTCCCTGTAGAGACAAAGAGAGACCACAATATTCAATGTATATAATATTCAGTGAAAAAAATAAATAAAATGCAGTACACTATGAAAAAAGTGAAGATAAAGGTGTACTTAATTTAACTTATACATCCAGTTGATCGCAGGTAAATCTTAGCCACCAACAGCTCAGATATTTAGCAGAAATAACACAAGATGTATCACTTATATGGCAAGAAAAGCCCCCTACGCTTGCAGTTAAACACAGAATATCAAAGAGGTGAAACTATTTCCACTGCTACCACTGGCTACACTTGTAACAAGCTCCCTGTGGATACAAAGAGAAACCACAATATTCAATTCAATTAATATTCTCTGAAAAAAATAACTAAAGTGCAGCACTATATGAAAAAATGTCAGATAAAAGTGTACTTAATTTAGTTTATACATCCAGTTTATGGCAGGTAAGTCTTAGCCACCAACAGCTCAGATATTTAGCAGAAATAACAAAAGATGTAACACTTATATGGCATGAAAAACCCTTTAGGCTATGAGTTAAACACAGAATATCAAATAAGTGAAACTATCTCCACTGCTACCACTGGCTACACTTCTAACAAGCTCCCTGTAAAGACACAGAGAGACCACAGTATTCTTTTCAATTAATATTCAGTAAAGAAAATTAATAAAATGCAGTACTATATGGTAAAGATGCAGATAAAAGTGTACTTATTTAGTTTATACATCCCATTTATTGCAGGTAAATCTTAGCCACCAACAGCTAAGATATTTTGCAGAAATAATACAAGATGTAACACTTATATGGCAAGGCCAACCTCCTAGGCTAGGAGGTAAACACAGAATATCAAAGAAGTGAAACTACCCCCACTGCTACCACTAGCTACACTTCTGACAAGCTCCCTGTTGAGACAAAGAGAGACCACAATATTCAATTCATATAATATTCAGTGAAAAAAATAAAGAAAATGCAGTACTATATGAAAAAAGTGCAGATAAAGGTGTTCTTAATTTAACTTATACATCCAGTTGATTGCAAGTAAATCATAGCCATCATCAGCTCAGATATTTAGCAGAAAAAACATAGGATGTAACACTTATATGGCAAGATAAATCCCCTAGGCTAGGAGTTAAACACAGACTACCAATGAAGTGAGACTATCCCTAATGCTATCACTGGCTACACCTCTAAATAGCTCCCTGTAGCAATACAGAGAGACTTCAATATTCATTTCAATTAATATTCAATGAAACAATAAATAAAATGCAGTAATATACGAAACATGTGCAAATAAAAGTGTACTTAATATAGCTTATACTTCCAGTTGATTGCAGGTAAATCTTAGCCACCAACTGCTCAGATATTTACCAGAAGTAACACAAGATGTAACACTTATATGGCAAGACAATCCCCCTAGGCTAAGAGCTAAACAAAGAATACCAAAGAAATGAAACTACCCCCACTGTTACCAATGGCTACACTTCTAACAAGCTCCCTGTAGAGACACTGAGATACCACAAATATCATTTCAGTTAATGTTCAATGCAAAACTAAATACAATGCAGTACTATATGAAAAATGTTCAGATAAAAGTGTACTTAATTTAGCTTATACGTCCAGTTGATTACAGGTAAATATTAGCCACCAACAGCTCAGATATTTAGCAGAAATAACACAAGATGTATCACTTATATCACAAGACAAGCCTCCTAGGCTAGGAGTTAAACACAAAATATCAAAGAAGTGAAACTACCCCCACTGCTACCACTGGCTACACTTCTAACAAGCTCCCTGTAGAGACACAGAGAGACCACAATATTCAATTCAGTTAATGTTCAGTCAAAAAATAACTAAAGTGCAGTACTATATTAAAAAATGGCAGATAAAAGTGTACTTAATTTAGCTTATATGTCCAGTTGATGGCACGTACATAGCCACCAACAGCTCCAATTTTTAGCAGAAACAACACAAGATAGAGCACTTATATGGCAAAACAAACCCCCTAGGCTAGGTGTTAAACACAGAATATCAAAGAAGTGAAACCTACCCCCACTGCTACCACTGGCTACACTTTTAACAAGCTTTCTTTAGAGACACAGAGAGACCCCAGTATTCACTTCAATTAATATTCACTGAAATGAAATTAATAAAATGCAGTACTATATGAGAAAGTGCAGATAAAAGTGTACTTAATTTAGCTTATACATCCAGTTGAGTGCAGGTAAATACTAGCCACCAACAGCTCAGATATTTAGCAGAAATAGCACAAGATGTAACACATATATGGCAAGACAAACCCCCTAGGCTAGGAGTTAAACACAGAATACCAAAGATGTGAAAATACCTCCCACTGCTACCAGTGGCTGCACTTTTAACAAGCTCTCTGTCAAGACACAGAGAGACCACAATATTCATTACTATTAATATTCAATGAAAAAAAATAAATAAAATGCAGTACTATATGAAAAAGTGCAGATAAAAGTGTACTTAGCCCCCAACAGCTCAGATATTTAGCATGAGGTTGACATTCTGATTGAAGATCATGCTGCAGTGGGGATCTGGAAATAACTCTTTTTCCTCACTGTAGTGCGATCTTAGAGTTTGTATATATAACATGTAGGGGGTATGTGGGCACAGCCTCCCCAAATAGGTGGTGCAGGGGTGGCTTGCCCCTCTGCAAAACATAAGTAGAAACATCACCAGAAGTCAAGGTCACCTGGGTAATGTCCATAATATTGAACTGCGACTTATCAACATTACCACTGGCATAATTTTGAATAAATAAAATTTCTATTTTCCACATTTCTTTTCACGCAACTGAATTAACGACAAACCGCAGTTGAATATTTTGATAGTAGGCTATATATTTATATATATATGGATTCATGTCAGACTTTTGAATTTCCCTAACATCGAATTTCACATGGTCGAGACTATATGATCGAAGATTTGATATCTCAAAGCTCTGAAATGAATTCAAGAAAAATACAAAACCAAGTTTCTCAATGTTTTTTCAGGTGGGACAAGCCCCCCTGCACCCCCTACATCCTCCCACTACTTAAATATACCAATTCTGAGATTGCACTACAGCGAGCAAAATGGAAATCTCCCATTCCACACTGTATGCAGATCTCCATTCAGAATTTCAAGATTTCAAAACTTGGATCATATGGTCTCGACCATATGAAATTTGAAGTTTTGGAAATTCGACATTGTAAAGGGATTTATATGTATATATATATATATATATATATATATATATATATATATATATATATATATTCAAACTCTGAAGAGTTAGAGAACTTTAAATATCATGTACAGATTTTGGTATGCCTGATCGCTGTACCGTAGGGATCATAGAATTTGGCCTTTCATCACTGTAGTGTAATCTTGGAGTTGGTATACATAATTAGAATAGGATGATTTGAAGTACTGTGAATCTGAATCTTTATAATTTGAACTCTTATAATGTATATGCAGTTTGATGATATTCATTGTCAACAAGTGTCAGGAGGAGCAAAGGGGGCAGTTCTCATACCTGTATTTGGAAATTGTTTTTGGCCAATTGGGAGATTTTTTTTTTATACAAGCAGACAATTGAATGAATTGATTTGTTACTAGAGTTTTACAATAATCAGGGTTAATATATCATACAGTTATTTTATATGTGAAATATACTGATAATTTTTACTACATGAATAATAATTTAATTTTTTTTATGAAAGAAGTTCAAGCATCTACATATTTTTGAATTTTACATTTAATATTATAAGAGGTTAACATTTGGGATGTTATTCTTTGTTGTCGTTATGTAAGTTCTACACATTTTACCTCACAAATATACAGAAAAATCACTTTCATTAATAATTACTTCTACTTTCAGAGGTTTAACCATGGTTATGATAAAAAATGTAGTAACAAATCAGTTCATCACATTGTCTAGAATTACAAAAGATGAAGAAAATTTTCTGAGAAGTATAGATGAACTTTTAATTTTCTTTTTAAGGAAAAAGGCTATAGACATATTTTGACTAACATCTATTAAGTCAGTCATTGATGAAAAACACTGCAATTATAAATCCATTTTACTTACTGAAGGAGTATACGTGAACTAAAGCGAAAAGGAGAATATAAATTTCAGTATATATGTAGACATAGGTATAGATATAGATATAGATATAGATATAGATATAGATATAAAGGTATAGATAGATACTTCAGATAGATATAAATAATTTAGATTTGTACAACATTTTAGATTCTTACAGCAGGCAACTAGTATCTGATTACTAGAAATCTACATCGGGAAGCCAAGATTTGTCTAAAATCATTAGCACATCATTAAAGTTTATTAACAAAAGGATGGTCAATGAAAAAATTGGGTGAAAAAGAAATTACATTGGACCCATTCTCAACTAGATGAAAAGATATGCAAGCTGTGTGGTGCTTATATTTAAAATGGGAATTTGCCATTTCCCTACTGTCATGATCCTGGTTTTGGAATACATAATTAGCAGGGGGTATGGGGGTGAGCTCCATGCATTAAATAAGATTTCATTAATTTGAGTTTTAACATTTTAAGCTTTTCAGTCAAATGAATCTAGTCAATATTTAACACATATAGTCAAGTCTATAGACATCAAAGTATGTTATAACTGAAGTAGTTATTCTGAGGTCTGTCAAGCTGTCAGCACAGGATGTGACACTTTTGACATCAGCAAAACTATGAGAAAACGAAGACAATGAATATATGAACTTTATGATATGATCTTTATCCACGTTCAACATAAAAATAAAAACAGTCTTGCCAGATAAGGGGGTTTTATTTTAATTCTAAGAGTGCTTCCATCTGTTAACAGTATGACACTTTTATATAAAACTGTTTCAGAGCACAGTTTGCACTAAAAGCCTAATGCTTCATTTCATGTGTTTTTTACAGAACACTCTGCAACCGTATTACAAATTATAGTCTTATTGATCTCTGAATCTATATTCTGAGAATAACTCGCATCATTTAGCTCTGTTGTTTATATGCACTTTCCATTTTTCATCTTGCATTTTTAGTGGCAGCACTAGTATTTTTGTGCCATGTAGATTATGTTAATTCTGAAAACTTACCATGGAAATCATAGAAATAGAAGGTAACTTGGCCATGCAGCCATTTACACCTGCCAACATTCATCCTCAGACCCTCTCTCCTTTTTAATGAGTCCTTTGGGGTGATCTAAATTTTGTGGTGTGTTTCATTCACATGGTAGTCAAAACACACATGAAAACTTTGAAAAGATCTGTAGACATTAGTCTTCCAGCACTTTAAGACTAAGAAACCTTATGGTTTCATCATTTCAAGTGTGTTTTCAAATTTATAGAGAAGATGTGATAAACCTTAGGCACATACATATATGGAAAATAAGGCGAAATGCTGCTGACACATACTCAAAGGCCCAAAATATCTAGCATCCTTCTTCTTAAAAGATAAACTAGAAATGTTATTCTGATATTTTCTTGTAGGGGATGTCTAAGAGACTCTGTCATGCACAAAGCAGAGTCATACTCCTCAGTTAGTACTGATGGGAAAGACTTGCTCATACATACATACAAATATTTCAAGCACGGGCATTAATGCTCTTCTAGCTTGCCAATATACCAAAAACACTTGTTCCCATAATAAGTATCCAGGCTGTTCTTAAAATTATCTACATTAGTACTTGCTTTAATGTAATTTGGTATTCTGTTCCATTCAACAGCTACTCTGTCAGAGAACCAATTAGTACACTTCTACATAGGTTGTCTAATGATTATCTAGTACTTTTTGTTAATCCCAAACATTCCCAACGGTAGTTGTCTCTAAATGCCCCATAAACCTGAATAAGATCTCCTCTGAGATATCTGTAAGAGACACTGTACAAGTTCAGAAATTTTAGTCTTTCATAATAACTTAAATTTTCACATCCATGGATACCCTTGGTATATTTCCTGTGTACTCTTTCCAGTTTACCCATGCTTCTTTTCTTATAGGGTTTCCATATTGTTATTCAATACTCAAGTGTGGGTCTAATGTAACTAACAAACAATGACTTCATTATTTTTGATTTCCTAGACTTTGTAAATCTTTTTATACAACCTATAGTTCTATAACTATCATTAACCAATTGGTTGATATCATTAGAAAAACTCATAGCTGAATCTACCCATATACGAAAGTCCTTAAATGAGTCTACAGTTTCAATCACTGTGTGCTATATTAAATATTCACTTTTCAATTTATGCCCACCAAATCTCATATGCTTAGTTTTTGTTGTATTTATCAGCATATTATTCTCCTGTGCCCAAATGGTCAATTTAGTCAAGTTATTTTGTATACATGCCTTATATGTAACGCATGTAATCAGCTTACCCAGTTTCAGGTCATCTGCATATAGACTGTAGAACACCTGAGATGAAAAAGTTAGTTCTGAAAGATACAATCTAAACACGTAAGGGCCTGAGACAGAGCCCTGTGGAACACCCTGACTGTAACCAAGGATTTTGCCTGTCCAGTTGCTGTATGATACTTGCCATGTCCTGTTTGTAAGTCATGGAGCTATCCATCTTATCAAGACTACATCAATTCCTAGTTGTACTAATTTATTGATCGATGTTATATGTATGACCTTGTCAAATGCTGAAGCTAAATCTATATCAATTACATCACAGCACCATTTTTCACTCATAGCTGTTATTATATTTTTATAGAACATCATGTTACAGGTGGTAATAGATCTGTTTTCAACATATGCATGCTGATATATGGTTTCAAGTCCCAACCTATCCAGTTCTGACAAGAACTTATCCAATATTACCTTATCCATTATTTTTCCACAACATGAAAGTAGACTTACGTCTATATGACTCTGAGTTTGACCTACTCCCCTTTCCCTTAGAAACAGGTCTAATAAACGCATGTCTCCAGTCTTGAGGAATCTCCACATATTTATATGACCTACTGAAAAACAGACATAATGGTACTGTAAGTGCTTGCTGAGGTGTTCTCAGGTCATTATTACTAATTCTGTCTCCTCCCTGCTCTTTGTTTGGATCCAGTTTGTGCAGTTATTTTTCAATATAATCTAATTTGATTCCAGTATCTGGGGTTACCTTGATGTCACAAAGACAACTTACCTTCCCTTTTGTGGAGCCAAACTGTTTTGCATAAGATTTTGTAAATATATCTATAATGAAGTTGGAATCTGTTCATGTAGGATATTTGGTAGTGTGATTGTATATGAATGGGGATTCAGACTTCCATTCCTGAAATAAAAACAGTGAAATAAAAACAGTGCTCTAACTTTCAAACCATTAGTGTTGCACTGACAAGATGGAGTCATTTCTGATAATCAGACTCACAGTAACCCTGTCACATTGATGCAGTGTCAGGAAAAATATCTGGAAGCCCGCAGGTTATTAATATGACAGCAATAAGGGCTGTGCTTTGCTTGTAAACTTGATCAGTCCTCATAGGCATCCTGAAGTTACATATGCTATGTGTCTGCAGAGATCATACCTCTCAACCTGTTAAAGCAAAGAATCTGGACAAAGTTTAAATATTGCTCTTAAAAACTTAGAAAGTTGACAGAATAATAGGTTTTGCAAATCATCAGCTATTTGCCAGAAAAGTACAGATTTTAGGAGGAACACACCAAAAATATGAGGCAAAAATCTGTACAGTTGAGGGGTATGGCAGAGATACTTTAAATAACCATAGTCTGTGCATGGAGATGTATCATTTTTGTTGGTAATCCTTGACATGAAAAAACTTTGTTTTGGATAGTTGCTAATTTGTATGTCCAGGATGTAGTATTTCTTGGTATAAAATGTTCAAAAAATGTTACTCACATGTGTGTGTGTGTGTGTGTGTGTGTGTGTGTGTGTGTGTGTGTGTGTGTGTGTGTGTGTGTGTGTGTGTGTGTGTGTGTGTGTGCATGTAGTTATACATGCATACACATGTGTGCATGTGTTTCTGTATGCATATGCATGTATGTGACAATTAATTTAGCTTAGCCCTTTTAAATCTGTGAATTGTTTATTTGATGATGTTCTTCATCCTTGGATCCTGAAAAAGAAATACTGATCAAAGATGCTATGGAAAATATTTTCAGACTATGCACCAAGATTCATTTTTGATGGTTTCTGTAAGAGGGACAAGAATGATTGTGACGCATACTTAGCAGATTCATCTACCTCAGCAGACTCAGACAACGGGAACTGAGTTTACAATTAACCTCACAATGGGAGACGTACTTGTGTAGTTGGTATATATTCATCATTCATATGTGATGATAAGTTTGTGGATAAAAAAAATGATGACTTCCATTCTGTTTCATTCAAATAACTCATAATTTCAGGGATAATCATCTTATTTCTAATCTGTAAGGGCTGGCACTGACAATTTCTCCCTCATATTTGAGGTTGACCATGTTATTGTAGACTGTTCTATAGGACCACACAGATGTGTAATAGACAGAAAGTTAATCAGATGCATACTCATAGGTGTAGCTTTGAGACACACATTATTTCCTCTGAACTTCAATAGCCATTCACATTAAGAAAAGTTTGGCATATCTGTAACTGATACTGTCAACTGCATTACCAACGTAATTTGAAGCATAGCTGAGAGATAAGATAAGTCTGTATTTTCTGGTGGTGGTAAGTTATATGCTCTGCAGCAATCATATGTACACGATAGGACTTAGGGACTGATAACCTGTTCCTGAAGGAATAATTTTGCGCTCATTTGACTAACAAATTCCTTATGTCATGGGTTTCTTCT